>NW_022436963.1:12982898-13111203 GCF_009761245.1 Sapajus apella | reverse complement strand
AAAAAAAAAAAAAAAAAAAAAAAAAAAAAAGGACAAAGGAACAAGAAATTAAAAAGGGGAGTGTTTTCTACACGATGGCTGTGTTTTTGTGTGTCAACTTGACCGGGCCTCGGGGTGCCCAGCTATTTGATTAAACATAATCTCTCAGTGGGTCTGTGAGGGTGTTTAGCAACCGATTCAACTGACTGTTTAAAGCAGATGGCCTACCTCAATGGGGGTGGGCACCCATTCAAGGCACCCTGAAAGCCTAAATAGAACAAAAAGGGAGAGGAGGGGAAAACCCCTTTTCTCTGCCTCAGTGTTTAAGCTTCAGCAGAGACCTCAGTTCCTTCAGGCCTCTGATACAGACAGAAATTTACACCCTTGGCTCTCCAGGGTCTCTAGCTTGCAGATGGCAGACTGTGGGACTTCTCAGCCTCCACAGTCACACCAATTCCTCATAATAAATATCTTTTAAAAATATATGTCCTTTTGGTTCTCCTTCTCTGAAGAACCCCAACTCATATAACTACTTAAATTTCAAATGAGTGATTCAGCATCCTATGTTTGCTTATTGATGACTCAAACCCTTTTATTCAATGTATTGTTATTATTAATAAAAACCAAAATATCAGGAAACACCTACAAAATATGAATGATCAATTCCTAAAGATCCAATATTCACATACATTTTCCCAACCAGGTATAGTGTTTTCCATTTTACAATTTGTTTGCTTCAATCAGGATCCAAATAAGGACCACACACATTAAGATAAATCAAGGTACTACCCTTTTATCTCCATTTACCCCTTTCTGTGCTAAATATATTTTGTACCCTCTGTTGTAGAAAGATTCCCATGTTATGGATTTTGTCAGTTTTGCTGATTGCATCCCCATGGTGTCAGTTAGCATGTTACTCGGTTTAATTTCTGTAAATCGATAGACCTAGAAGCTTGATCAAACTAAAGTTCCATATTTTGTTGGCAGAACTACTCCACAGGTAGGACTGTATACTTCTTTAGTTTTTTTGTTTTGTTTTGTTTTGTTTTTGAGACGGAGTCTTGCTCTATCGCCAGGCTGAAGTGCAGCGGCACTATCTGGGCTCACTACAACCTCCACCTTCCAGGTTCAAGCAATTCTCCTGCCTCAGCCTCCCTAGTAGCTGGAACTACATACACGTGCCACCACTCCCAGCTATTTTTTTTTATTTGTAGTAGAGATGGGGTTTCACCATGTTGGCCAGGATGGTGTCAATCTCCTGACCTTGTGATCTGCCCGCCTTGGCCTCCCAAAGTGCTGGGATTACAGGCGTGAGCCACCTCGCCACCTACGATATACTTCTTTTTTTTTTTGAGACGGAGTTTCGCTGTTGTTAACCAGGCTGGAGTGCAATGGCACGATCTCGGCTCACCGCAACCTCCGCCTTCTGGGTTCAAGCAATTCTCCTGCCTCAGTAGCTGGGAATACAGGCGCGCACCACCACACCCAGCTAATCTTTTGTATTTTTAGTAGAGACAGGGTTTCACCTTGTTGACCAGGATGGTCTCGATCTCTTGACCTCGTGATCCACCCGCCTCGGCCTCCCAAAGTGCTGGGATTACAGGCACGAGCCACCACGCCCGGCCTGCCTACTGTATACTTCTATAGAGAATTATATAAAGCCTAGATGTCTCCCTCTTTGTGATGCTAGAGGCTGATGATAATTATTGCTAGATCCACAAATTTATTCAGGGTTGCAAATCTGTGTCACCTCTATTGTTATCTTCCCCAAATTCATTGGAAACTCCAATTATGATTATCTGAAACACTAAATGGTATCCTTAATAGATAAGAGAAAGAGCCTTTAGCAATCATTTGGTTACCAGCTTCTGCTTACATCATCAATGCTTCCTCAAGCTTTGAGGTTGCGCGAAGGTTGTTCTCTAACTAGTTCCTTCAAAAAGAGCTCATGGGAATTATATTGTATGACTTCTGGCACACTCATAATCATTTAATAGTCATAGTTGAAGATCAGTTTGGAGAGTAAAATTCATGGTTCACATTTTCTATCCTTGAATATCTTAAATATGATACTCCATTGTCTTTTTGGCATATAATACTACTGTCAAAAAAAACAACTTTCACAAGAATCCAATTTTCCTTTCCTTACAGTGACAGAGTCTTTTGGCTGGCATGCTCAAAGGATTTTTGTTTTTCCTTTTCATGAATGAATCATACATACTCTGTATTATTTCTCTCAGATGATTTGAGATTTTCTAAGGCACATGGTGGCCCTTTAAATGTAGTGTTAAGGACCCCTATTTCAATACATTTTTCTTGTGATTTTTAATATATATAATATACATTTTTCTCTTTACTTTCAATTTCTTCTTATAGGACTCCTATGACATATATTTTAGTTCTCCTTTAGGCAGCATCTATACAACTTTTTCTTTTCTCCTTTTTCCTTTCTTTAAGACAGGGTCTTGCTCTATCGCCCAGGCTGGGGTACAGCGGCATGAACATGACTCACTGCAACCTCAAACTCCCAAGTTAAAGTGATCCTCCCACTTCAGCCTCTCAAAGTGCTGGGATTACAGGCATAAGCCACCATGCCTGTCCTATACAACTTTTTCATTTCATTATACATTTTATATGATTTTTTATCATATTTTTTGATTATTAAAATGTTCCATCTCCTCCTCTACTTTTCTTGTTTACTTGCTCTTACATTCTAATTTCTGAAACATAATTTTATTTCTACTTCTTTCCCAAATCCTGCCATCTTTTTTTTTTTTTTTTTAAATCTGGCATTTCTGAGTTTCTCTAAAACCAACGTATAACGCTCTTTTATACCATCTATCACATTCTTATATTTTAGTCTCATATAAAAATATCAGGTATATAGTTTTCAACCATTTTATGAGTGTTGCTCCATATTCTCTTTTTTGGAATAACTTTATATAAAGTTCAAGTGTAATCCTTTTCTTTTGCTCATTTTTTAATGTAAAATAAATATTCCCAAACATCATGGGGATGGGGTGGGGGTATAGTGGAGCTGTTCTCGTTGTAAACACGTAGATCTTCTACTGTTATTATTTTCACAAAGTGATTCCAAGCACTTTCCGAACCTTGTCTTTACTTGGCCCTGACTGCCCCATCTTGTTCAATATGACTTCTACCTTCAGCAGTTCCTCCTCTTTCAAGTTTTACCTTAGAAGGGAGATTCGGGTTATTGGTTTGGAAAATGATGGAGCTCCGGAATCACCAAATCTTGCTCCACTGTGGTCTCCTCGCCCTCATCCAGAAACTAGTTGTCCTATGGAAGCATGCCTACCCTTCAGTACACATCCCAAGTTGGCCCACAGCACCTTCCCATGGGCATCTGCAATATGCACCTGATCTGAGGCTTCAGGTCCTCTGCCTCCTCCCTCTGGGGCCAATTCCATGCAGGTTTCGCAGCTGTAGGTAGTTCGTCCCATCCACACATGTTCTGAGACTGATGCAGACACCTACCTGTTTCATTACAGATATCGTTTGTGAGTTTATAGTTTAGCTTTTCCAGCTGCTTTATGTTTTTCATGAAAGAATCTGGGATTTTGAAACTGTCGTAACTGGTGTTTTATTCTCAGAATTCACTGACAACTCAAACTATAATGATTCTAAAGCAATCTAAAAATAATCGACTATTTTATTTTTCTTAGAAATATTAAAAGGTACTTTAAATTATCAACTCCCCCAAAATAAAAATCACCCCCTACCAGTGTTTTCTATTAAATTGTTCAGGCCAGGCGCAGTGGCTCACACCTGTAATCCCAGCACTTTGGGAGGCTAAGTTAGGCGGATCACCTGAGGTTGGGAGTTCAAGACCAGCCTGACCAACATGGAGAAACTCTGTCTCTACTAAAAATACAAAATTAGCTGGGCATGGTGGCTCATGCCTGTAATCCCAGCTACTCAGCAGCTGAGGCAGAAGAATCACTTGAACCCGGGCCAAGATCTCGCCATTGCACTCCACCCTGGGCAACAAGAATGAAACACTGTCTCAAAAAAAAAAAAAAAAGAAAGAAATTGTTCAACCATTTTTTCAAAAAAGAATTTCAGTGATTTAAAAGGTTTAGCACTTACTTTTGATGTAGATTACCAATAGCTCTCTATAAATATATCACAAAATATATATACAAAAAAAGAGAAGTGATTACTGAAACTCTCAGGTACTATGAACAAGCTTGCATTTCATTTTACCAGTAAATTATCTCTACTAAAAAGCTGCATGTCAATACAAATTTCCAGCTGAAACTTTTCTAATCAGCACAGTGAGACATCACTTTTATCTCACCAAGGTCTTCAAATCTGGTCACTACTCTATTATAATCTCCCTCATGATCACCCTCAACCAAACTTTCATCATATCTTATCAAGATTGCTGCAAAAAAAAACAGCCATCCACCACGTCCCTCCTCAATCCATTTTCAAACACTGCATAAACAGTTTGAATACATGTAAGCCATGGAGGTTTTTCCATGGGAGAAGATGTCCAAGGAATTCTTGGCCCCCAAAACCTTAAGAAACAGTAGAGCTACAACCATTCTGATAGCTAGATGGGATAGAGTCAACATTCCAACATTTTTTCTCTTTTTTTGTTTTTGTTTTTTCTTTATGAGACAAAGTCATCCAAGCTGGAATGCAGTGGTGTGATTTTGGCTCACTCAACCTCTGCCTCCAGGGTTCAGGCAAGTCTCCTGCCTCAGCCTCCAGAGTAGCTGGGATTACAGGCGCACACTACCATGCCCGACAAATGTTTTGTATTTTTAGTAGAGGTGGAGTTTTGCTGTGTTGACCAGGCTGGTCTCAAACTTCTGACCTTAAGTGATCTGCCTGCCTCGTCCTCCCAAAGTGCTAGGATTACAGGCATGAGCCTCCACGCCTGACCTTTTTCTGGGTGTTTGAAATTCTGTTCAAGAATGCCAAGACACAAAACAACATGTCACAATTCCTACTTTAAGTGGAGTTGCCATGCTATCTGAATTTCATCCCTTGGATCTCAATTTCCTCACCAGGTAAATGTAGGAGTCTGACTAGATGATAACAGAAGTCATGTTACAGATTTCTTAACAAACTATTCAACAGCAGGCAGGGAACACCTTCACTTGCAGTACTATTTTCAAGGGTAAAAGATGGCCAATAACCAGTGATTTTAGGAAACAAAATAGCCTAAAATGAAATAAAAATGAAAATAATCAGAGATCCCTTCTAGAATTTCCAAACACTGGTTATGTTTCTAGGGCAAATCAGGAACCTGCCCTGCTGTATTCATTCCTATATCCCCAGTGCCTGCAACAGTGCACAGCATGTAACAGGAGCTTTATAAATATTTATTGGATAGATGTGTGGGCTTCCCTTAACCTAATAAACAGCCGCCGTATCTTTCATCTTGCTTGGTAAGAGACCATCGAGCAATGACGTTCTCAATAAGCACTCGCAATAAAAAAAAAATGGATAAACTACTTTCGCACAGTAAAACAATGAAACCCCCTCACCTGGGTCCCTACAATCTTGCCAATACATAACCTCGTATTCTCTTGATTAGATCAAATGACAGATGACACTGAGACTTGGTTATTCCCATTATAATGTATTCCATCTCAAGACTGCATTGGAAACAGGGTTAAAGCCAATCAAGACAATAAAATGAAACAGAGATTTTTTTTTGAGACAGAGTCTCGCTCTGTCACCCAGGATGGAGTGCAGTGGTGCGATCTCGGCTCACTGCAACCTCCACCTCCCAGGTTCGGGCGATTCTCCTGCCTCAGCCTCCCGAGTAGCTGGGATTACAGGCACACACCACCATGCCTGGCTAATTTTTTTGTATTTTTAGTAGAGACGGGGTTTCGCCATGTTGCCCAGGCTGGTCTCAAACTCCTGGACTCAAGAGATCCACCCACCTTGCCCTCCCAAAATGCTGGGATTACAGGCGTGAACCACTGTGCCCAGCCAGATTTCTTTTAATAATAAACAAAACTAAACACGAGAAAGCAGCCACCATTAATGACTCAATTAGCAGGCCGGTCACAAAAAAACCTGAGTCTGAGGCAGCCCTGCAGAGGAGAAAGCATAGTAGATAGGAAGCTAGGCAGATGTGAATTTAAATCCTGTCTCTACCACTGGCCACTCTTAGCCGCGGCATCTCTATTTACGAAACAGCAATAACAACTACTAGTTCCCTGATAGAGTTGCTGCCAGAGACAAATGAGATCAGGTATGCAAATCACTTAACAATATGCTTGGCACAAAGCAGTCATGCCACGACAATGATTTCCCTGAGCCCCTCCCAGTCATCCTAGATGAATACAAAGAAGAAAAAAGTGAGATGAAGATAGAAAGCAAGAGCAATATCCTATCAGGGCACACAAGTTTTTACGTAGATTATGTCTCCTTTTGCTTATGCATGAAATAAAGAAGCTGCCCCCCAGGTAGCTACTACTGACTTTTTAGAATTTTAAGCAGCTTCCCATGTAACTCACAGTTTTCTGAGGTCTGAGAAAACCTTAAGAGCAGATCTTAAAGAATAAACAAAAAACAAGAACACATATGGGGATACTAGAGAGAAGATGAACTACAGTAAGTCAGATATCAACAAAGCAAGTTATCACTAGACGTAAGTCTGCAGGTGGATTTCAGATTTACTCTCTGTTAAAAAACCAGCAAAGTCTGTCCTTGCATCTGTTCTTGCATACAAGGAGTGGAATACTCCAGTGGTTATGAATTATAAGCTCTTTAGCAGATGGCATAAGAGCAAGAGGGTCTGGTTCAAATCCTGCTCACCTGCTTATTAGGGATATGAGTTTAGAAAAGTGCCTTAGCTTTTTCTCCTCCAATATCTTCACTGTAAGAATAGTATCTCGCTGGGAACGGTGGCTCATGCCTGTCATCCCAACATTTTGGGAGGCTCAGGCGGGCAGACTGCCTGAGGTCAGCAGTTTGAGACCAGCCTAGTTAACATGGAGAAACCCCATCTCTACTAAAAGTACAAAAATTAGCTGGGCCTCGTGGTACATGCCTCTAGTCCTAACTACTTCGGAGGCTGAGGCAGGAGAATCACTTGAACCCGGGAAACGGAGGTTGCAGTCGCGCCACTGCACTGCAGCCTGGGCGACAGAGCGGGATGGCTCAAAAAAAAAAAAAAAAAACTGTATCTCATAAGATGTCTGTAAGAATTAATGTAATATGTGAAAAACACATGTTATAACACTACACAAATGTTTGGAACATAAACAAACCACTTTGAGACCTCACTTCTCTTGTCACATGAGAATATTAGCAGCCCCTTCATAGGCTTGTTAGAATAAATCAAACAAGATGTTCTGTGGAGGAGCCAAGAACATAGTACGCATTCAATAAATTATTATGACGACAACTACTGCTATTAAAGGCATCTAGAACTCTTCAAGGCTGAAAAATAAGCCAGTACAAATGCACACCCCCCCACACACCCCACACACACACTCCCCACCCAACACACAAAGATTTCCTTTTTTTTTTTTTTCTGAGATGGAGTCTTGCTCTGTCACCCAGACTCGAGTGCAATGGCGCTATCTCAGCTCACTGTACCCTCTGCCTCCCAGGTTCAAGTGATTCTTGGGCCTCAGCCTCCCAAGTAGCTAGGATTACAGGCACGCACCACCACACCCAACTAATTTTCGTATTTTTTTTTTTTTTTTGGAGTGACAGGATTTTACCATGTTAGCCAGGCTGTTCTCCAACTTCTGACCACAGGTGATCCACCCACCTCGGCCTCCCAAAGTGCTGGGATTACAGGCATGAGTCACTATGCCCAACCATATACACAGATTTTCATTTTTAAATACCTTACTCTTTCTACCGCCTCAGACCCCATGCTCTACCACTCAGTTGAGCCCCACGTAACCTCATGCTAGAGAGAATCTGTATTATGTCATTCCTTACTCACCTGCTCCAGTATTTCAATATGCTAGTCTTTCCCAAACAATAATTGGTGGGAAACAGTTTCAGGTGATCTACACAAGTATTCACTGCATGTAACAAAACTGTTTACAGGATTTAAAAATTTAAATGTCTCCATAAAGCAAGGGGGCATTTAAGACCCTAAAGGCAGTCATGCCTGTTTAGATGAACCCAGCATCCTAAAGCAGTAGGTGCACATTAAATATTCATCAAACCAGCCAAACAGTTGTTCACAGCATTTTTCTCTGCCTCAGTGCCCTCCCTTACTTCCCACACTCTTAACTGCATCAGAGAATTATCTGAGAGCCGGACCAACATGGGCAGGGATATGAAGGGTAAACATCTGAGGAGCCCTTGTGGCATACATTCTTCTTACAGAGTCAGGGCCATTTTGCTGGTCTGGCGGTCCCTTAAGAGTTTCTACTGTGGAAAGCAGAAATGAGGAGTTATCTGGAAGGCTAGATATGATGAATCTGACTTTAAGTTGGTGAGCAAAGGAGTACATTTCTGTTTCAAATAATCTTCAACCTCTATTACAAAAAAGGAACAAATGGAGTATGTGGGAACTTAGTAAGTTTAATGACAAATCTGAGCTGAAAGTGGTGGGTTTCCATTGTACCACAAAAATGTACATATCCGTTTTGAACAATCTTCAAAGCGTGAAAGATTATTATGTGCAAAAGAAAAATTGATCTCACCCTGAAAAGTAGGTAGAAAATACATATTTGTTGAATGGCTGACAGATGGATTAACAAAATGAATGAATGAACAAACGAATGAATGAATGTCAGAACCACTGCTAAATTACTCTCAAGCCAGCAAATCTAAAAATCATGATTTTTCACACACACATCAAATGCAGATACTAGGAAGAAGCTGCCAGAAAACCTCTGTTATCTGCAGCAAGGAAACACTATATTGGGGCCCAAGCATCTCTACATCCTGTGAAACCACATATTTATATCCTAGCAATTCTACCTCCCGAAAAACTAAGGCTTAACTCCTCGTACTCCCCGCTATGTCCTCAAGCACATTCTGAAATAAAAGCCTTTTTTGAAGACAGGCCTACTAATAAATTAAATTATTTCTGTTATGCCACAACTAATGGAGAGAAAGCGCAGAGCTCAAGATGAACAATAATCTAAACCATTAGATCTGATTTGTAACCTAATGATATTCTGGTACTGGCAGAGGAACAAAACAAAACGAGCTGTAATAACAGGCAAGGTGTGCTGTCAGCACTCTTGAGGGAATTTTTATATTTTAAGCCTGTGGGAATTTGGAAAAGGTCCACGGTACTATTTTTTCCCCTTATCTGACTCACGTGGCTGATTACACCTTTAATTTAAGTCTAATAATGTATATTGCCTATGTTAATCAGGATATAAAAGCTAAAGTTGTGTTTTATGAAAAAGCAGATCACTTTACAGTACTGAACTCAGGCATGACTGAATGGACACTTCACTGAAATTCAGCTTTGTTCACATGGAGGGCAAGTTACACGGCCCCAGATGCGGCTGATTCATTTCCCACATCACCGTCCGTTATGGCTCTTCTTGGTTTTCTGGTCAAAGAGCAGATATATTAGTCAAATTGCCTGCTGTATTGATGAGATTTCTACTCCAAAAATACTGTGGGACCAAAAGGAACAGGAAAAAAAGAATTCTGGTAGTAGACAACAGTAGGTATTTATTCCGTGCTCACTCGTGTTTGGGTACACGGGGTGACTGACCACTCAGTGGACAACAGGTTGGGCCCAGAAAGTTCCATCTATGAATCTAGGACATGCCCTTCTCATGGTATACAGCAGAACAGAGAGCACTCTATTCATGGGCCTTCCGTGACATTCCACTGATGAAAGAGAATCACAAAACCCAGCCCAACGTTCAGCCGAAATTGAGCTGTCCACAGTAGGCCCAACTGGGAGGCATAGCACAGTCACAAACTAAAGGGGCTGCTGGGCTATGACAGGCAGGAAGTGCCACATCTGAACAATCACCAGGTCTACCTCACCTGGGCTGCCACATTCACCCTAACCTGCCCTCCTGGTGACAGCCTTGCGCTCCCCCCACTCCCGGTAGGAAAAGGAGAACCCTCACTGGCTGGCAAGGTAGCCAATCAAATACTCATTCTGACATCATATAATGTCACCTTGATGGTGGGACACTGAACGTAAAAGCCTGCAAGAGCAAATTCAGCTAACCTCATGACAACCTTTCTTGAGGACTGGATTCTCCATTTGTCTTGAATTACTTATAATAAATGCCTATTCGTTCTAATTAGTTTCTTTGGATCTTCATTACTTCTCTGTCAAAGGCCATAGTAGGGACGACCAAATAACACAGATAGAGCTGAGAAGAGAAATCTGTTCAAAAGAGGTAGGAGTTAGGTGGCCAGGGGTAGGAGTGGGAGCCACACCTGGGAACTTGTCTTCCAGCTGGGTTTGCTTCATAAACACATTGCTGCCTTCCTGAGGTCATATGCCTATGGAGCAGACAAAGAGGTTTAAACCACACTAAATAAGGAATCCCTTGGTGCTGCCATTGCTTACACAGGGCACCTAAAAGAAATGATCCCTTTAGGCGTGTTATCTGGTTCTTGTCCATTCCTCTCCCATCTTTCCTTATCTCAGATTCTTAGGGCTTTACCGTCATCTTCCAAATCAATGATTCCCTGATCAATACTCCCAGCCCTGCACTCTAATCCTAAATTACTCCTGCCTGTGCATCACTTCTTCCTGGATATCCTACCTGTACCCTAAACCCATTTTTGGTCTAGAACTGAATTTGCCAGCTTTCATACAAACCTTTCCCCCTTCCTCTATTCTGTGTACCAGTGATACTGTTATTTTCTTCTGCACTCTCTAAAGAGTACACTAGGGCCTCCAACATGCTATTATGCTCCCAGTTGTAGGTATCACTGGCTGCCTGGCCACAGGCCAAGAGCCATTTGTGCTGGGCAGAAACAGCCCACTTCCAGCTACAGAGGCTCAACAGGCTAAACACTTTCGCAGCCTCCTTCTGCAGCTCTAAGGTGGGTATGGCCGTAATTCCAAGCACACACTTGAGGCGAAGTATGCAACGGGGCTTCTAGGAAAGCTCCGCCTCCCTCATAGAGAGGTTGGGGGAAAAGTCGTCTTCTGCTGCTGAATTACCTTGAAATCAAGACAGCACAGAGTTTCAATAGCTGTGCACCTGCTCAAAAAGCTTCCGTGGCTCTCAACTGTCAAGTAGATAAAATCTAAACTCCTCAGTTCAGGATTCAAATGCTTTCATTATCTGGTTCCAGATTTATGTTTCAAATTTATGTCTTTCTATTCCCCCTCATATGAATACAGAATAACCATATTATTTCCTTTACAAGGTTACAATGTGCCAGATAATGTGCTAGATACATGACATATAGTATTCACTGTCTGCACCGGCCCCTGTGTGGTCAGTGTTATCATACTTATTTTATAGAAATTAACAGGACCAGAATTTAAATGCAAGTTTCTCTCCAAAAAGCTCCATGCTTTTCAACCCTTATTTCTTGGGTATCTTCTGTGTGCCAGACACCAGTACACCCTACCACTTCCTCTTCCAGTTGGATTTTCTATCTGTCCCACTCCTTTAGATCATTCCTTCTGGGATCAGCTCAGCAAACTGTTTTATGGGCAATATCTCCCTTCAAAATGCAGCAAAAATCCATCAGCAATCACATTTTTCTCTGAAAAACAATTGCATCTTTTTTTTTTCTTCTTTTAATCCTTCCTACTTCTAGTACGGTAATATAATTATATCTTACTTCAAATTTCAGGACACAAGCTTTTGACAGAGGCAAAGTCTGCTGCTTATTCATTTTGTAACTTTCCCCCACTGACCTCCCCCACCATGATAATAATAAGAGACAATAGTTACTGGGCCTTCACTATGTGGAAGGCGGTGAACTGACATGTTACGTATTCTTTTACTTATGGTAACTCTATGGATTCTATTACCCCCATTTTACAGGAAAAGAAAAAAAAATGTAGCAAAGTTAAGTCATCTACTCAAGGTCACAAGCCTACTAGATAGCAACAACAGACAAATACAACAGGTCCAGTAGAAATAATTTTAAAAAATTTTTAATGGTATATTACACCTCAGTTTTCATCAACAAAGATACGAAAGGTCTAAACTTTAAAGCACTTGGATCAAAAGGCTCCATTAGGAGTGGACCCGTTTTCACTGCCAGGATTTGAACAACGGGGATGGGTTTAAGAATAACCTTCACTGAGCCGCTCTGGCCAAATTCTACATGGGAAGGCAGGAAAGGGAGGAGTTTAATTCAGTATTATCTAGGCCAGGGGATCGATGCCCAATCAACGTATGTGCCAAAGATTTTAGACCTAAGTTGAAATCTTTGCGCATTTTTGCGAAAAGGATGATCTGTCCTACATAATTAATCTGCCTTTAGATCCAATATCATATTATGGAATTCGAATGGCTTACACTCAAAGAAACAGATCCTGAACTGGACCAAAAGCCCACCTGCATATGATTTATCTGGGGCGGATTAAAAAAAAGTATAGATTTCACAGTTAGGGAATGGGGTGGGTGTCACTTACAAAGCTCACCAGGGGTTTTGATGAGCTGCAAGATTTGAGAGCCACTGGAGTCCACTTCACTCCACATCTGAACAGCTAACTCTGTAAACTTTGTTTAGTTAAAAATAACTAAACAAAATATCAGAACGTTTTCTCCTAGTTTCTGAATTTACTTTCTAATAACTGCAATTTCAAAAAGCTCCACATGATGATTCCTAGGTCTCCTTCATATTTAGTTACACACACAAAAGGCCCGATCCTAAAGAATCCACTCTCTGGATTTCAGCAGTGCCTATTGAGTTTTGTTTGTATAACAACATCAGGAACCTGCCTGGATGGGATTACACAGAGTCAGGGAGAGCAAGCACATTCTGAGGAAAGCAGCTTGCCCTTCAACAATCTGATAAACAGGCGTTAACAGAAGTACCACAAGTACTAGATGCCCCAGTCTTCAAGCCTTTGTTGAACCATATGTCAGAGTGCTCCTAGCTCTGTGCAAGATCAAAATTGTGGTCGCCCAGATAAAGTCAGTCTCTGAGCTTCTTTGCAGGAACAGAGGGAAAGAAAGGGCTTTGCTTATAAGAATGGCATAAATAGTCTCAACACATAGTTCAGCATCTGAAAGGGTAAAAAAATCATCCCAACACGATTCAATAATACATATTTATGCACACACACATACCTATATGTACACATTTATGATCCTGTTATCAAGATGGCATTTGCACACGTATATATGTGTTTGAGGTTTACACCTATGTATATAGGTATATACATGTTATTTCCTAGCAGTCTTAGATTATCCCAACAACTTAAATCATTATCAGCTAAAAAATCAAGAAAAATATAAAATTCAGCTAATTGCACTGATCAAGACCTGTGTCACAGAACTGATCACAATGTTAAAATACGTATCAGCTTCTAAGTGATAAAGAAAAATCAAGAGGGAGTAAAAGAACACCACACAGCTCTCAGGGTCAAATCTAAGTTCTGACAATGTCACCAGCATACCATACACTCTGGCCCAGAGACAGACTGGATGTAAACCTGAGTAATGACAAGTAACTTTAATTAAACTCTCCAACTGCTTATAAGTCTGATGAACTTCAAAATGTACTTGCTCACCAAGTTAGGGTCTCTCGGAGTGGTAATCCTTTCTTATTAATCTTTGACAAACTATTAAATTTCCCATTTTTCCCCTGACCAATGGTAGCATGCCCTCTCTTCTTGTGATTTACAAGTCGTCTCAGAAATTAGAAAATGATGTACAGCTAGTGCAATTCATTTTAATAGGAATTTGAATGGCTTCTCTTTCCCTTTTTCGAAATACAATATCCTGAATTGTCCTCTCTGTCCATGTGATAAATAACTTGGGTGCAGAAAATGAAGAATTTTTAAATGGCAAGATAAAAGACATGATTCTGTATTCTGTTTATGAAAGGGCTGCTCTTTGAAGTGATAAGAGCTGTGGTCCTGCTGTGTTTCCACCTGCAAAACTCCTGTAAAATCTAATAGAACTTAGAGGGGTACACAAGCCACAGAGTATGAAACCTAATTTCCATCCCAGTTCATTTGATTTCCTAAAATTACATCAACAGCAAAATCAGATACAGGGTAGACACTGGTTTTATGAGGCTTCTAATAGACAAAACTCTATTTCAATATTTAAAGAATAATTACTACCCCGTAATTCAGCCACAGGCCTATCGGAGCCTATTTCTGACATCTCCCTTCATTTGCCAACAGACATAACCAACACAACCTGCTAACTACCCTATCACATTTTTTAGATAATTTAAGAAGAAGAAAATGATATTCATTAAGATGCAACATAAATCTAGAAGTACAAAAATCAAAGAAAATCCACAAATCATAAACCAAAAGGACTTAATCATTAAATTCAATTTTCCACTCACTGAATCTAAAATGAGCCACAGAGCAGCCAGGGCATGTGTATTTAGAACCTGGATAAGGATGATGATGAAATGAAGTCTTTATTAACCCATCCATTACAACTCCCCTTTGAATCATTCCAGGGAGGCTTTACCCACATGCACTTGTGCTAACACATCTACAGATTCTGTAACTTTAGAAACTCAACTTCGTTTCTCGCCAACACTATTACTTCCCACAAAGTTCATTCTAAGATCATTCCAGCAAGTAGGCTTGCTATAATTGGATTCTCCCTCCCCGCTCCCTCCACTCTAAAAGACCAAAATGATAACACTGAGTTCAGGCTAAAAACGGTATGCTCCTCTAGTTCTAGAGGAGACCTAGGCACACAAAACTACATTTAGTATATTCGACGCTTGTTGATTCAATAAAAACCAGCTACAAAAGGCCTGCTCCAGAACTTCAGCGATCATCCAACCAAATTATGTCACCATATACTAAAATCTGAAAAGAGATTTGTGCTGTATTTTTCTTAAATGGCAAAGAGAGAATATGATTGACAGCTTAATAGAAAACACAGCCCACAACATAAAAAGAAAAGGTCATGTCATATTTTGCAAACTCCAAGATTTGTAAATCCATCCCCCTACCCCACTTCACTAACATCTACCCTTCTCCAGAAATCACATAAAACTAGAAAACACCAGTTTTGCTCTAGGTAAGAATAACTCAAGGGAAACCTCCCTTCTGTCCTTCCAATGATTCAGTAAATACAGCATAAGATTTAATTGCAGTTTATACCATCATACGTCCCAGTGGGGTGGCTCATCTGGGAGCTGAATCAGTGACGCCCTTTAACTTAGACTCCATGACCTTCCGGGTTGTGTTAATTACCCTAACCCAGAAAACAGTCCTCAGAGGGAAATGTCATCAGTGGATAACTTGCGCCACGGGGCCACTTTGATTTTTTTTTTGTCTTTCCCACTTTGGGGAAGAGTAGTAGTCCTGGGATTTCTTTTAAAAGGTAATTCATTACGAATATACTTCAAGGCTTTTGCTTTGGCAGCATATTTCTTGTTTTTGAAAGAAAAAATAAGGAGAAAAAAACATACAGGCCAGAGTTTGAGCCTGGAAAGCACCCCTTAGAGGAGGTTTTCTTAACCTTGGCACTATTAACAATTCAGGACAGATCATTCTTTGTTGTGGGGTCAGTCCAGTGCACTGCAGAATGTTTAGCTACAGCCTCGGCCTCTACCCACTAGATTCTGGTAGCTCTAAGTCCTGTTGTAACAACCTAAAATGTCTCCAGACACTTCCAAATGCCCCTTTGGGAGTAAAATCGCCTCAGTGGAGAACCACCGCTTTAGGGAGGGGGAAATAAGAGGAAAAAAAGTTCCCATAGAACAATGAAGGTCAGCCCCCGCAAGGCCGGAGGAGAAGCGCAGATCCGCCCTGCCTCTGTGTTTCAGGCGCCTGCGTCCCCATCACCGGTGAGCCTAGGAGCCGCCATAAACAGGAAGCACATCAACAGATCTTTATCTTAAAGATCTGTCAAACTCTTTGTAATGTGCTATCATAAAACTAAAACTCAAAAGGGGAAAATGCCTGTGTCTGCAAAGAGGGGAAGAGAGTTGGCATGTATACGTCGGAAAGGGGGAAAATCCTATGCTTCAAAACTGCTGCACTGGCAAATGCCTGATGCTGTGAGACCTATTTTTAAAAGGGGGACAGGGGCACAAAGAAACAGAAAAGTCAAAGTATGTTTAACGTTTATAACATCTTTTTTATCTTTTTGACATGTCAATGAAGTTTTTTTTTTTTTTTTTTTTTTTTTTTGGAGAAAGAGACAGGAAAAGTAAAAGTCAGTAAATCCCGTGGTAAAAATAAAGAATGAGCATAGGAGGGAGTAAAGTTAACCATCAGCACTTTTATGCTATCCTTAAACAAAAAGACACTGATGAGACAGATCTGTTTTAACCCTTTCACAGAAGAGGTTGCCGAATACAGTCTGCCACAAGGCACCATTGAAATAAAGAAGGTTCCAGTTCCATTTGGGAATATAAAAGCAAATCAAGCCTGACAGCTTGAAAGCTAAGACCTGAGATTACATCCCTTTACCAAGAAATTGGTTACTCAGGTGACAGATATACATCCCAGTAAGACGGATACAATCTAGTCTGACTATTAACCCCAGATTGCCCCTCCAAGTCAACATCTTTCTAGTAAGAGAATAAAGATCATTCTGGGCAGTCGCATCTTTATCCGTCAATCTTAAACAACAATGGAGACCTGAGATTAGTCCTGACTTGGCTCAGCGTAATTAACACTACGCTGTTCCCCTGCTTTTGTGTGGAATATGCCAGAAAACCAATAGAGAGGACTGCAGATGTTTACTTATAGAAAGCCCAAGGCCATTTAAGTGACCAAAACTTTTTCCCAGGAGCCCTGGAAATTGCTATTTTTCTTTACTTTGAACCTGCATTCCACTCCTTCTCCATGAATGAATGTGGTCTTGTTTGCTCTAAGCATTTTCCAGAATATCCCTCTGAACCATAAATCATCTCGAAGGGAAAGGTAGTGATTAATACAACAAATGGATCTTGCCATGGTTAATTTTTCATACCTGACAACTATGTCCTAGAGGAAGTATGAAAGACCCTGGCGTTGCAACTTTTAACTATCCAAATGCTTGGTGATTATTCTAACAGACCCCGAAGACCTATGACAAATAGGTATTTTTCAATCTCTTGAGGAAGAAATTACTTTCGAGCACCTCAAAGCTAGTATATGGTGGCGTGTCACCCAGTGAGAGAGCCCAGCCAACCACCAGACGTTCATATCTCAACACTGTTTTACTGTAAAAGAGCAACATTCAGGAAGCAACAACAACTATTTTTTTGGGGGGGAAAATAACTCATCAAGGATGCAACAGAACATGAACATAAGTTGAAATAGTATTGTAGGTTGCAGCGTGCTTAGCGGAACGTTTGAGGCATATCTTCTTCGCACCATGCTGTCCAATACAACGGCTACTAGGCACACGTGGCCAATTAAGCAACTGAAATGCTCCTTGGTAAGAACTGGGACGGGCTTACAGAGTGCAATACACGTCGGATTTCAAAGACTTCACAGGAAAAAGAGAATGTAAATTACTTAACGAGTAATTTTTTTATTGATTGCAGGTTGAAATGATACTATTGTGGAGATAATGGGTTGAATAAAATAAACGATTAAATTTAATGTCCCCTGTCTCTTTTTACTTTTTTAGTATGACCACTAGAAATTTTTAAATTACATGTGTAACTGGCATTGATGGCTCACAGATTTCTATTCACAGCAAATTTTCTGTAAGTGCCTGACAGGAAATATTTTAGGCTCTGGCTCTGTCTATGGTGCTAAAACAGCCATGGATAATATGTAAACAAATGAACATGGCTATGTTCCAGTATCAGTTCATCAGACAGCTGAATTTGGCCTGTGTGCCCTAGTTTGCCTAACCAGGGTAGAGAACATTAACAGTTCCCTGTAAAGAGGAAGATGAACCTACCAGGTGCCTGCGATCCGAATTTGGCCAGCAAATGTGTTTTTGCATCCAGCATGGGTTTTGCACAAATCTGAACTTGAATTACCTTTAGACTGGGCATGAGTATTGCAGGTCCTCACAGTCCCCATGACTCCCGAAATCTAACTGGTCTTCTTCTCATAATGGCCATGTGCATGGGCATTCCTGCTGCAGAGCTGGTGTCCTACAGAGAGGCTCTCCAGAGAGACAGTCAGAAAGTCAGAAAATGTGCCTTTCTACCCGGGACTAATAAATGGTCCAAACCAAATCAATTTTGAGAATGAAAGAAGGGACATAATTAACAATGACACCTAGATAACAGGCTCCAACGAGAATGCATATAGTTATCCTACTGATAAGGTACGCTAGGCCTGCAATAAGAATACTGGTCAACTTTCTCTAAGAAACCAACACAAACCACTAAGTGTTTCACAACACTTCCCCTGTAACACATTGTATTAATGTTAAACAAGCCTTTCCTCTAACATATCTAAGAAGAATAGACTCCCTCAATGTCTATGTACTGAACACTGTGCAGCCAGCCTTCATTTCATCTTCTCTTTGGTCAGCTTCACAAGCTCTATTTTGCCATCTCTGGAAAATAATGCTGGTTTTCCTCTTGGTGGTCACATCTTCCCTATTCAAATCATGGACTGATGATTTTTAAACGTTCCACCCAAGCTGGCAATGAGTATTCCAGGGCTTATTCTCCTACTGCTCCTACTTTTGTATATTACTGATGAGTTCCACTTTTTAAATTGATTTGAGGTCCTACACAGACTGTAGGATAGGATGCAGTACATATCTTGGTCCTAAGATAACCAGCTGCAGAAATAATGGAGCTAATTAGGATTCAACAGACACGACCTGAAACACTGAGCCCTTTTCTGTTTTTGAGATGGAGTCTTGCTCTGTCGCCCAGGCTGGAGTGCAATGATGTAATCTCGGCTCACTGCAACCGCCATATCCTGGGTTCAAGCGATTTTCCTGCCTCAGCCTCCTGAGTAGCTGGGGCTACAGGCACATGCCACCACAGCCAGCTAAGTTTGTGTGTGTGTGTATTTTTAGTAGAGCTGGGTTTTCACCATGTTGGTCAGGCTGGTCTCGAACTCCTGGCATCAGGTGATCTGCCCACCTCCATCTCCCAAAATTCTGGGATTATGGGCATGAGCCACCGCACCCGGCACTCTGGGCCTTCTGAGAAAATTCTTCTTCCCAACAATCCCTGCTGTGGACAGTGAAGACCCCACCATAATGCAAAGCCAGAATTAGGATAATGCTAACAATATGGATGACAAAGCCCAGAGAGAAACAGTCCCTAACAGTCTTGGGAAGCGGAATCCAGCCTCACTGAGATCAACACAAACGTTACTCTTTTTCATCATTATACAAGCCAACGTGAGTTTCTGTTGTTGCACTTGACACAGGTTACTGGTGTAGACATCAATCTCATCACATCCTCCCTTTCTTCCCCTCTCAAGCCCCCTTTGTGTATGTATGTGTAAAAAAATTATACTTATGTAGTCTCAGTTACATGGGGGGCTAAAGTAGGAAGATTACTTGAGCCCTAGAGGTTGAGGCTGCAGTGAGCCGCGTTCACACCACTGTACTCCAGCCTGGGTGACAGAGCAAGACTCCATGTCAAAAAAAAAATTACGCACACACACAAGCGCAGGCACTCCACTTCCCACCAGTGGTCTGTGCCTGGAGAGCACCTGACAGCACTTGTGTGTGTGTGTGTGCGTGTGTGTGTGTGTGTAGGCCACTGAGGGGTAAATCATAAAAATATGTGTGCTTTTGAAGCTAAATTAAGCAGTCAGAAGCCATTTCCCACCTCACAAGCACTCCCCTGAGCTGCCAGTGCATCTGTTTTGCAGAAGCAGCTGGTGACACATTTTTTACCTCACCAGGAAGTCACTTCCCAGAGGGAAGCTAAAGCAGGCGGTACCAGGGCAGGGGCTTCACCAGAGAGCACTGCAAAGCTTCAGTGGATTTCTGTTTCCTTCCACCTTTCTTCTTCCTTAAAGGTACTGCACAGAGTTCTGGCCTGACGCGGTGCTCCTGCCTGTAATCCCAGCAATTTGAGAGGCCACGGCAGGTGGATCACTTAAGTCAAGGGTTTGAGACCAGCCCGGCCAACATGGCAAAACCCTGTCTCTGCTAAAAGTCCGAAAGTTAGCTGGGCATGGTGGTGGGTGCCTGTAATCTCAGCTACTCCAGAGGCTGAGGATGGAGAATCACTTGAACCCCCGAGGCGGAGGTTGCAGTGAGCCAAGATCATACCACTGCCCTCCAGCCTGAGTGAGACTCCATCTAAAACAAAAAACAAAAAAAAGAGAAAGAGAAAAATAGGTACTGTGCAGAGTTCTGTCCCCAACACAGATCACCCTTCTTTCTCCACTCCCATTATCTCAGGAAACATGACTTTCTTCACCCAGCTTGAAACATTAATCCTGAGAAATCAGACTAGAGATTGAGTCACTTCATAGGAAAGTCTCTGGCGTGCAGGTACCTTGGACATCATTGAGAACTAGCACCAACTTCTAACCCAGCCAAGGCACCGAGAAGCATCTTTGGGAAACTCCCCAAGTTCATGCACCTACTAAGCTTCAAGTAAAAACTCCTTTTCCTCGACTAGTGCTTAGGGTACTTTTGACCCACAGAATTTTTTTTTTTTTTTGGTCTTTATTTTTGAAATTGGAGCTGCAGTAACATGTCACCTGTCTTCAACTCTCAAGAAAAACCGACCCCTTTCTAGAAAACTGGCTCTATGAAAAAACGCACCAAATCAGCTTAAAACCAGTAATACATCTGTCATCATCCTACCCTCCCGCCCCACAGGTTGATGTACATAATCTCAACAATATTTATTAAGCAATTAGAATTTTCCAGGCACTGGTCTAAGCATTGTACCACAGAGTCATTCATTCATTCATTCATTCATTCATTTAGAGATGGAGTCTCGCTCTGTTGCCCAGGCTGGAGTGCAATGACACAATCTAGGGTCAAGCGATTCTCCTGGGTTCAAGCGATTCTCCTGCCTCAGCCTCCCAAGTAGCTGGGACTACAGGCACGGGCCACCATGCCCGGCTAATTTTTGTATTTTTCGTAGAGACAGTGTTTCACTATGTTGGCCAGGCTGGTATCGAACTCCTGAGCTTGTGATCTGCCTGCCTCAGCCTCCCAAAGTGCTGTGATTACAGGGGTGAGCCACCATGCCTGGCCAAGTCTTTAATTTATTCTTCACTATATTTCCATTGTTAGATCCATATTATAAATGCAAAAACTGAGGCAAAGAGGGTTTAACTTAATTTCCCGGCACATAGCGAGGAAGTTAGCAGGGTTGGAATTCACACCCACCTCAGTCTGGCTATAGTGTCCATACTCTTAACTGTGATAGTACAGCATCTCCCAAATTGAGTATTCAACTCCTTAAACAATAAATACACTTACCGTTCTGGGGAAAATATTATGTCCACACTCTCAAGGGGGTAGTGTATAACTCCCAAGTCCTGAAATGTGAGCTGCACATAGTGACTTTCTTACCAAGAGTACTGTATGGTGGGGGGAAAATTTACAGTGGAGAAATCTAACACTAACTCAGTCCAGGAGATAAAGGTCATATATTGTGTTGAAAGCAAGTACCCTTGATAGGATGTGATCAAAACGGCCTTGACCTCTGTTATCTTCTACCCCATAAGGCTAGTCTAATTGTAAGGAAAGCAGTAGGTAAACCCAAAATGAAGGCATTCTATGAAATATCTGACCAGTACTCAACCTTGTCAAGGTCATCAAGAACAAGGAAAGTCTGAAAAACTGTCGCAGCCCTGCAGAACCTAAGGAGACATGACGACTAGATGCAATGTGGCATCCTGTATGGGATCCTGGAAAAGAAAGGACATTAGGTAAAACTTAGGCTATTTGAATAAGTAAGAACTTTAGTAAAAGTATATCAGTTTGGTTTTTTACTGGTGATGAATGTATCAACCTAATGTAAATGGTTAACAACAGAAAAAACTAGATTTGAGGCATATAGGAACTCTCTATTTTCACAATAGTATTTCATAATACTATTGGAAAGACAGTTTATTCCTATAAGAGATAATTCATGCAATTATCATAACAGTGTTTCATAATGCTATTATGAAAACAGTAGAGTTCTGTAAACCAAAAAGTATTTTAAAATAAGTTTTTTCAATGTTTATATCCCTAATAGTTGGAGAGAAGGTGAAAAAGACCAAGAAACTCTCAACATTTCTGGTTCTAGTAATGACGAGAACTCTGCTCAGTAACAGAAGGCTGGCTCTGTACCACACAGCTCTCTCCGTGAACAGGAGCCCGAAGACTCACCGTGCCGGCTGGGCACGGGGCTCACGCCTGAATCCCAGCAATCTGGAAGGCTGAGGCGGTGGATCATGAGGTCAAGAGATCGAGATCATTCTGGCCAACATGGTGAAACCCCCTCTATACAAAAAATACAAAAATCAGCTGGGCGGGTAGGCATGTGCCTGCAGTTCCAGCTGCTTGGGAGGCTGAGGCAGGAGAATCACTTGAACCCAGAAGGCGGAAGTTGCAGCGAGCCAAGATCGCACCACTGCACTGCAGCGTGGCAACAGAGCAAGGCTCCATCTAAAAAAAAAAAAAAAAAAAAAAAGAAACTCACCATGGCTCTGGCCTGTTCCACTGACTGCCTCCTTCTTGCTGCTCATCCACAAAAGCATACCATTTCATTCACTAGAAGCCCTTGTCTCCAACGCTTGAATTATCAGATTGGCTGTTTTTGAGCCAACTACTACCGAAAGATGCCACAGATGAAAAGACAAGGCCTTCACTAAGGGTCCCTTCCAAAGGAAAAGTGAAAAGATTTAAAATAACTCAAAGGGTTTTTAAAAAAAAAAAAAAAAACCAGCAGCAACAACAACAGCAATTTGAATGCCTGTTGAGGGTGGTAAAGAACAGGCTCTTTAAAATGCAAAGTGACTGTGAAAAATGTTTTATTTCTTTCTGGGGAATGTCTTGGATATGAAGTCTCAGAGGAAGTATAGTGATGTGATTTTGATGAGCATTACAGTGATAAAGTAATTTCATGCCTGATATTACTGTCCATACCCTAAAAGCCCTTCTTAACCTAACAAAAGAATTAACTAGGCCGGGTGCAGTGGCCCACGCTTGTAATCCCAGCACTTCCAGAGGCCGAGGCAGGCGGATCACCTGAGTTTGGGAGTTCGAGACCAGCCTGATCAACATGAAGTTGCCTGGGCAACAAGAGCGAAACTCCGTCTCAAAAAACAAAAATAAAAAAGAATTAACTAGTTGTAATTTACTGTCACATATAGTATTTTGGTGGGAACCTATATGGTGGTGAAGCACGTGTGGGGGAAGTGATCCTAACATGTTGAGCTGTTATTTTAGCATTTACAGCTACAGTTGTATCTGTTTTCTTTCCACAATCATCTGAAGTGTTTCTTTCTATATCCCAGCTAATAAACTCTTTAAAAGCTCCCCATGATACTGGGGAGGGTTAATCTTTGTGGAAAGACAGTTTATTCCCATAAGAGATAATTTATGCAATTGTCTGTATTAAAATGCAGACAAGTATTTTAAGAATGAAGAAAAAGTTATTCAACCCTAATGGTCTCAACAGTATTACTATATGCTGGGATTCAGCAGACACTCAAATATTTTTCTGCCTTCTTTAATCTTACGCTGGGAAGAAAGGTCCATTGACCTGGTTTTTCAAAAATTTCATCCTCCTCCTTCTTCATTTCATTTTTCTCTCTCTTCCACTCTTTTCGTCCCTCCTTCATCTTTCCTTCTTTTTGACATTAAAAATGAGTTGAGGATCAGGTAACCCAGGAGAGAAAACTGAGGGTACTGCCAAGCCTCCTCCACACCACACCCCGAGCCGTCAGCAATAAATGACTCTAGCAGCAGCAGACAGACTTGGGACCTCGCTTCACAACTCTATTTAAACACGGAGCTCTAATGAGCCACTGGTAATCAATGGCTCTAGATGGGAAACCTAGTTCCGTATCTGAAAAACCAAAAACCTTGATTTACAAAGGAAGACAGGGGACGGCAGCGGGGATGACACCAAGCTGGTGACAACACCGGAACCGAAAAAAACCCATGCACCCTACCCTCAGGTCTCTGCCTTTCCTTCCACAGAAAGGAGCCTTCCTTTTACATAGTGATGTTTATATCAACATTTCTTCTTTGTTAAGGAAAAAGATTACTAACATTTAGTATAAACCTAAGACCAAGGTGCCTCCCATAATTACCTTATTTCATGAAGTCAGACACCACTGATTTTAAGACTCAGCCCAATCTCAGTGATGTTCAAACATGGGGGGGGGATCCCCACAGTTTTCAAACATTACTAAATGAAAAGTATATTCTCATTTCCGAGATGTTAAAATATGAAGCAGAAATTTCTGTATCGATGAGATCTGTGAAAAGGCTTAATCCTTAAGGGAAGCTACAACACAGTAAGCACCACCTCTGTAGTTCACAGATGACGGAAACCTGGTTCAAAGGGCTCGTGATGGACATCTCAGATCCTGGGAGGAATCTGAACATTCCTGTGCTCCCTGGCCTCTAACAACCTCACAGAACCGGGAGCTGCTCTACCTTTTCCCACAGTCCCTTACTTGATTTCTTATTTCCAAATATATAGCTGAATCCAACAACTAACCCTTCACCTGGGAGAAAACAGATGAACACAATGGTTTCATAAAAACACATGGAGTAAGCTGCTCACTGGCATTGAGCCTCTAAAGATTTTGGGGTATTTAGTATGTGCCGCCACCAGTCCGTGGTTAAGCCAGAAAAGATAGTGAAGAGACAAACAAAAAATCCTTGCCTTGTGTCTGGTAAGACAGACAAAAACAATAAAGTCAACAGCAACAATATAAACATATGAGGCAATCGGCCTCTGGAGAGGCCACACTTAAGAATCAACACGAAATCTACGTCTAAAAAGACAGAAGGATTCATCCACAAAAAGAAACAGAGAGAATCCTACACACAGGGGCAAAGATATGGGCAGCAAACGCAAAGGGGAAATCCCCACCCCACCTTGCTATCCTATGACCCTTGCCACAATGGTCAACTTGCACACAGAGCGCCATGCAGACTTTTGTCCTTCCCAGGCAGCTGCTGTCTGGAGGAACCAAGTTCTGCCCACTCCGGCTCTGGAGCTGGCAGCCATCAGCTCTCCTGGCTCCTGAGTCCTCTTCAATCACCCCAGGAGTCACCGCCGTTATTTATTACATTCCTCTTGGTTTTGAGTCATGTAAGAGGAAAACATATCAATAATCTTTGCTGCAGGCCAAGTATCTATAATCTCCTTTTCGATCTCTGCAGCCAAGATTAAGGGGGATGCTCGGGAAACCTAAGGAGTTATCTGAGTGTGGACTATTGGATTAACAACACCTACCATCAGCCTCGAGGGTCATCTGTCTCTTTAATCTTGCTCAATAGATAACATTTGGGAAAAGCTCCCTTGTCTCCCAGAGACATCATTTTCAGTTATAAACTATGAGGACGTCCCCTCTAGTCATCAAATTTAATAGGATGATTATTAAAGGGAATTTGCTAATATTAATGCCCACTTTCAACCTGAGGGCCTGAGCTACAAATTTCTCCCCGTTTGGGCTGGTGGGGAACTGGCCAAGGAAAAAATCTGAATCAAGTTAAGCAGATATCTGCTGCTGTTCAAGTATTGAATACATCGTGTAAGGCAAAGGTAGTGATGCTTTATCTACCCAAAGATATGATTACACTCAAAGCCATGTGAACTTTTACTATGCATGAGGCCACTTCATAATGGGGGTGGGGCTGCACGGGATATACAAAGTTCTACAATACAATAGTAATCAACTGCCTTAAAAATAATAAAAAGCCAGTATATACTAAGCACTTATGCCAACCAGGCATCTGTATATCGTCATTTAAACTCTCAACACTGTGAAGGCAGATACTATTCCAGCTTACCTTTTTTTTTTTTGAGACAGAGTCTTACTCTGTCACCCAGGCTGGAACGAAGTGGTGCGATCTTGGCTCATCACAAACTCTGCCTCCCGGGTTCAAGCAATTATCCCTCCTCAGCCTCCTGAGTAGCTGGGATTACAAGCACCCGCCATCATGCCCGGCCAATTTTTGTATTTTCAGTAGAAAGGGGGTTTCACCATGTTGGTCAGGCTGGTCTTGAACTCCTGACCTCAGATGATCTGCCTGCCTTGGTCTCCCAAGGTGCTGGGATTACAGGTGTGAGCCATCATGGCCGGCCTATTCCTGCCTACTTTTTACAGATTAAAAAAGTAAGAATTAGTGAGGGGACTACTTCTCGACCTTCACAGTCTGTGCTCTTAAGCCCTATACCACAATGAAGAAAGGCAACTCAGAGGTCAAGCCCATGAGCAAAAAGACTCAGATCACCATGGCTGAAATCCCAGCCCCACTACTTATTAGTTATATGATCTTAGAAAAGCTTTTTATTCTAAGTCTCAGCTTCCTCATCTGTAAAATGGGCTAATAAAAGGAATTAACAGGTAAGGCTGGCAGGAGGATTAAACGAGACACCTGGCACCACGTCAGGGAATATAACAAGCATGCAATGAATGTTGGTCATTGATACTGCTGCTCCTGCGGCTCCTACTAGTAAGAGTGAGCTTACTTTCCTAGTTGACTTTACACCCCCAACAACTTCCTATTCGTTTATTTTAACCATTCATATTACGACCAAATAAGTCCAAATGCCATCATTAGTACAATACAAACGAGAAGTTACAGAGTACAGAACACGCCCAATTCCTTTCTCATTCTCAGGTGGGAGGCTGACTTTATCCACAGGTAAGTTCCCACAGGTGAAAACCAATTCAGGGAATAAAAACACCAGCTTTTAAACAAAAATCTTCATAATAAGCTGATGAATGTACTCAGTGTTCAGAGTACACAACCTGTAGATTATGGTTAAAATGCATAAGGGTATGTTCCATGTTTTAAAGATGTTTGCATATTCAACTTGTAAGCAGCAATCTGCTCTGGTGTAAGCAAAGCATGCTATCACTGACGTCTTATATTTCAATTTTCTTTACACCAAAACAACAAAATATTTAAACAGTTAACATCTGCTCAAAGACCTAAGAGATGAAAGACTTCGGAAGGCATGGGCGGTATGTTGCCTACGGGAAAAGTCAAATGACATAGGGGCCAGATTTTTGAAAGCCTGACCTATTGTGTCAGAAAAGGAGACTCAAATGTTGGAAAATATATGGAGGGAAAACCGAAACCACAAACAACCCGAGAATATTTAAATGAACAGATGGCAATAGAAAAATAAAGACAAGAGGAATTTGTAAAATAATAGTCATTCTAACACATCCTTTAGAAAGAAAGATACCATCCCCCCGACACAAGTCCATAATAATTATACAGATCCCATTCTGATTTTTTTCTGTTGAAGTAAAATGGAGATGGGGGTGGGTAACAGGGAAAGTAACGGGAAAGAGAGAATTTAGAGAAAAGCATTCATCCAAAATGGTCTTCTGTGCTCAAGTCAAGGCAGTTGGGCAAATGAAACGGAAAAGTGAGTCCTTCTCCAACGCTAAGCAGATACGCCAAAATCTGTGACATTAGTTTCCAGGGATGTCACCTCCTCTACAGCAAAATCACTTTGCTCCAACAAGGTATTTGGGGGAAACAACAGCAAGATGCCGTGGAAAAACTTCAGGCTGGTTCTAATCGAATAATGAAAAAGATGTTTATTTCAGTGTGGCAGGGATAAACAGGGAACAGATGATTCTCACAGTGTCTTTTTCACAATCTAGCCAAACTAGGAATTAATTTTGGTCCTTTTAGTTCAAAGGAAGCTGGCAAGGGGTGGAGGCAGTGGCCAGAAAAAAACAAGCAGGCAGCATCCAGCAAGCTGTGCTGGACTGGACTCTGCCCATGTGCAGGTAAAGGCCTTGGCTGGTAAAGAGTAGCTGGTTATTCTTCTTCTTATTTTTGTAATCAATAGCTTTTTGTACCCCTTTTCCCAGTTACTGCTTGAGTATTTTTTGATAGAAAAGAATATAAATGTAAGTCAAATAAATAAAATAAGAGAAAAAAGGAATTGACCCAAATACTTTAAAAGTTTAAGGTCCAAGGCTCCAGGTACAGCTGGTTCGGGTATTATCATAGCTCTGCTTCTCTTTCTACCGTCCAGGCCAACAAAGCCAAAACTGCAGCTTACTCTTACTTGGATGAGAAACACATCCAAAAGAGGATAAATTCTGTTTGGGAGATGACTGGTCATTAGCCTTGCTTGAGACACATAAGCAGTCCTTTTTTTTTTTTTTTTTTTTTTTTTTTTGAGACGGAGTTTCGCTCTTGTTACCCAGGCTGGATTGCAATGGCGCGAACTTGGCTCACCGCAACCTCCGCCTCCTGGATTCAGGCAATTCTCCTGCCTCAGCCTCCTGTGTAGCTGGGATTACAGGCACGCACCACCATGCCCAACTAATGTTTTGTATTTTTAGTAGAGACGGGGTTTCACCATGTTGACCAGGATGGTCTCGATCTCTTGACCTCGTGATCCACCCGCCTCGGCCTCCCATAGTGCTGGGATTACAGGTTTGAGCCACCGCGCCTGGCGAGACACATAAGCAGTCTTGAAACCAGCACTGTGGCTAGGTACACCGCAAGCCTGAGTGACATATCCATTCAAGTGAAAGAGACTGGGCTGGGTACATGGTCCATTCCCATTCTGGTCCCAGTGACGGACAGCTATACTAGAACTGTGAGAAGCAGGGGCCCATAGGGACCCATGGGCTGGGCCATTGAAGAGACAAATCCTGACATGCATCCAATATTCACCATCATTCACTGAACTTTGGAGACTTTTCCTCCACTTGCTTATATCTCCAATCTTATTTTTCTGTGCCACTCTCAAAGTCTTTCTGTTTAAGAATGATACCTTTCTACTGATTTAGTTTTCTGAATGCCAAGCTATGGGCTGGAAGAAGAAAAAAATATTTAAGGGCCGGGTGCGGTGGCTCACACCTATAATTCCAGCACTTTGGGAGGGTGAGGGATCACGAGGTCAGGAGATCAAGACCATCCTGGCCAACATGGCGAAACCCATCTCTACTAAAATACAAAAAATTAGCCAGGCATGGTGGCACGTGCTTTCAGTCCCAGCTACTGGGGAGGCTGAGGCAGGGGACTCGCTTGAACCCGGCAGGCAGAGGTTTCGGTGAGCCAAGATTACACCCTGCACTCCAGCCTGTCGAGCGAGACTCCATCTCAAAAAAAAAAGAATAGAAAAATATATTTTTCTAAAACCCAGAGAAAAAGTTCCTGAATTCATTGGTGGAATGGGCCAAGAACGGAGAAGAATGTGGCATGATCCACCATGAGCCCACTAAGTGTAGGCTCAATGGAGAAGTAAAATCATTTAGGAGGCCAGGGAGGCAGAACTGCTTGAGCCCCTGAGTTTGACACCAGCCTGGACCACATAGTGAGTCCTTGTTGCTACAATAAACTTTAAAATATTAGCTGGGTGTGGTGGCACATACCTGTAGTCCCAGCTAGTCCTGCTGCAGAGGCGGGTGGTGGATGGGTGACTGCGGGGCTGAGGTGGGAGGATCACTTAAGCCCGGGAGGTCAAGGCTACAGTGAGTTGTGATGATGCCACTGCCCTCAGCCTGGGTGAATACTAAGACCTGGTCCCTCCCTGGCCTCCAACTCCCCACCTCACAGAATAAGTAAAGCCATAAACTTACGTGACTGCCAGAGTCCCCTTTGGTGACACTACGCCAACTTTAAGACTACAGATCTCTTATCTTCTGTGCTCCCTGCAAAAATTCTGTACTCTGAGGTCACAGCAACCCAAGCAAAATGGGCAGCTCTAACAAGTGAGGCATTCCAGTGTCTAGAACTAAAGATCCTACTTATTATTCAGGAAGACACATTCAGTAGGTACGTTTCTGCCTTCCTTTTCTCTTAAAACTCTGCAAATCATTAACAAAATCGAAAAAGTGAGATAAAAATCAATTCATTAATAAATAATACCTCTGAAAGCAAGAGAGGACCTTTCATAACATCCCAGCTAGCACAGCCACTTTCAGTTTACAGAAGTCACTGGATAAATATTATAAATGTATTAGAAACAGGCCAGGCGTGGTGGCTCATGCCTGTAATCTCAGCTCACTTTGGGAGGCCAAGGTGGGTGGATCACCTGAGGTCAGGAGTTCGAGACTAGCCTGGCCAACACAGTAAAACCCTTTCTTTACTAAAAATACAAACATTAGCCAGGCATGGTGGCGCATGTCTATAATTCCAGCTACTGGGAGACTGAAGCAGGAGAATCACTTGAATCCAGGAGGCAGAGGCTGCAGTGAGCCGACATTGTGCCACTGCACTCCAGCCTGGGCGACACAGCAAGACTCCATCTCAAATAATAATAAGTAAATAAATTTATTAGAAATATAGCAGTCCCACACATCTGAAACGGTTACAAATATGTACCCAACTCTTGCCTCAAACAGGTTATTGACATAAAAGAATCATGTTGGTTCCTAAAGTCACTTGGTAAGTTTGACTCAAAGGCTGGAACAACACGCCTCAAGGAACTTATCTTTGCAACAAAAAGTAATTTCCCAGACTGCAGGAGCAAGCCTAAATTACAAAACTAAGAAACAACACATTGCAAACGCTGACTTTCTTTTTCTAGCCCACTGAGAAAGGACAGTTTGCTGCTTCCCAAAACTATTCTCAAAGCTTCAGATCTAATAGCTTAGGATCAATTATATATAAATATATGTGCAGAAGTCAAGTCAAATAATAAAAATTACATCATACTTCTTCCCTGTTTCATGAATAATTTAGCAACACAGCAACCATCGATTAGGCTATTGTTTTAAACTGTTAACCAACATCTTTATCTTAACCACGGTAAAAGGACAAAGGAGGTGCTGACTGATAACTCATTTTTGACGAATATCCTTGCTAACACACAACAGATCAAAAACTCAGATTTTATATATACTTGTCTTATTGATATTCAAAAACGTATCAACAAATCAATCCTTGCACCTACGTATGTCAGAGATGAATGACTTAGACATTTTTTCCTACATAAAATAATTAAATCACAATGTGAATAATTGCATTTCAGGAAACAAATTACCAAACCAAAAAAAAAAAAAAAAAATCACAGAAGCGGAAGAATTTCGGAGATGAAAGGGATTCTGACACTGAGAAGTTCTCCTGTAATGCTTTAGTGAAACTGTGAAACCAAAGGCATAGTAAGTAGCTATAAAGTTTTGCTCTAATGCTTCCTCACGTGCATACGTAGGGAAATATACATCTATATCCTTATACAAAAACTTAGCCAAGAAGCAAAACACATTAGCAGCAACTCTGTTTTTCATGGTTACTTTTCTTTCTTTGTTTTTGAGACGGAGTTTTGCTCTTGCCTCCAGGCTGAAGTGCAGTGGCGTGATCTCGGCTCACTGCAACCTCCACCTAATGGGTTCAAGCTATTCTCCTGCCTCAGCCTCCTGAGTAGCTGGGATTACAGGTGCCCACCACCGGGCTCACCTAATTTTTAGTAGAGACAGGGTTTCGCCATGTTGGCTAGGCTGGTCTTGAACTTCTGACCTCGTGATCCACCCTCCACCTCCCAAAGTGCTGGGATTACAGGAATAAGCCACCACGCCCGACCTTCCATGGTACTTTCTCTAACACCAAAAGCTCTAATAAACTCACTATTGATGTTTTCAGTAAGATACTGCATGGTCCGAGTTTTGTCATGAACTTTGATTTTAATCCAAACCACTGGACTAAAACATTTCTGTTCAATTCCAAGTTTGCAACAAATAGGTGCCCAAGATAGTGATAAAGACAAGATGGCGTTCCTGAAGTACCCTGTGCTTAAGGAAGGGACAGAATGGAGAAGAGAAGGCGACAACTCAAGTGGTTCACCAACCCAGCAGCTCCAGCAACATAACGGGACAAAGATTTTCTAAATTAACAGAAAAACCATCCAGCCTCCACGTTCCTCCAGTACAAGAGTGAGATGGGGAGAGGGCAGCCACCCTCTGAACTCCACTGCCCACGACAGACAGAGCTAAGTGCTCACACCAGTTTACCCCACTGCGCTAGGTACAGCCTGTGAACTCCACCACACAGGGAGAAACCAACCCCTGGAATAAGCACATCAGCTGAAGCCCATGGCCATGCTGACCCCGATGGTGCCAGGAAACAGCCACTGAAAATTAAGCACTAAATCATGTGACGCACAAGATCTCAACCACGACAGGATATGCCGGTTGTGGATATTCACTCCATGCACAAAATGTACTGTCCCAGATTAGAGGACTAGGTTTGAAGCATTATCTTTATCTCACCTCACTTACAGCAAAAGCCTCAAATAACAATCAACTCCTGAAACAAAGTACCTCCAGCGTAGTAAGTTATCATTATCTGTGAATAAACTTCCATTACCATATACAAACACTTAGGGTTTCGGAACTCTTCATCCTTTTCAAATAAAATACTTACTTCAATAGAGACACACTGATCTTCACATATGTCAGGTCATGGAAAGAAAAAGCTATCCATATAAAGTACTGAATGCAAAGCACTGAAGGACCCCATGAAGGAGGAATACATTATTATTTTTGTCCTCCTCATTGTTCCAGTAACACTTTATGCTGCACTACTGTAGCAATTATAACTCTATATTTATAGTTATGCATTTGTGTGTTGGTCTATTCGACTAGTATAAATTTCTGAAAGGGCAAAAAGTATGTCTTAATCATCTTTGTATTTTAAGAAACTAGAGCCTGGATGCAGTAGCTCATACCTGTAATCTTTTTTTTTTTTTTTTAAGACAGAGTTTCACCATGTTGATCAGGCTGGTCTTGAACTCCCGACCTCTGTGATCCACCTGCCTTGGCCTCCAAAGTGCTTGGATTACAGAAGTGAGCTATCACACCTGGCCCATAGTAATCTTAGCACTTTGAGAGGCTGAGGCTGGAGGATCGCTTGAGACCAGGACCAGGAGTTTAAGACCAGCCTGGGCAACACAGGAAGACCCTATCTCTAAAAAAAAAAAAATTTTTTTTTAATGAGCTGGCTTTGTGGCACACATCCATGTTCCTAATACTAAGGAGGCTGAGGTGGGAGCATCATTTGAGTCCGAGAGGTCAAGTGTACAGTAAGCTGAGATCCTGTCACTGCACTCCAGTGTGGGTGACAGAAAGGGGGGGGGGCAGGCAACAAACTAGACATACCAGTGCTCAATAACGTTCATTACCAGTGCTCAATAATGTTCATTACCAGTGCTCAATAAAGTTTATTAACTGTAAGAAAAAAAAATTAAGACACAGCACCTAAACATGAGAAAAGACATGCAAAATAACAGAGAACAGCAACAATGACTAAGTCCCTAAGTGAGAATTTGTCAGCCAGAGTAGGGAGCAATCTTGGCAAGAGGAGCCTTCATCTAGAAAAGGGTTCAGCAAACTAGGGCCAACTGCAGCCCTCTGTCTGTTATTTCCAAATAAAGTTTTATTGGTACTCAAACCTGACAAATTGTTTAGGTATTGTCTATGGCTGCTTTCATGTGGCAGAGCTGAACAGCTAAAGCAAAAACTGTATGTCTCACGAAGCCAAAAATATTAACCATGTGTCTCTTTATAGAACAAAAATATTTGCAACCTCTGGTCTAGAATAAACTGTAGCTAGAACTCCAGTGATCTGTGAACTTGCATTGAAAAGGAAATCATCTTTATTTTCAACAGTCTCAAACTGGTTTCATGAATTCAGCACTTAGCATTTCCTTCAATTTACCAATGTAGGAAAACCTACAGTACTATTAGCAATACTTGAGAATTTGTCATCACGAGAAATAACTCACATTACAGTTGCTGCAGGTATCTCAAAATGTCACAGGCACTCATGATAACTTCAATATTATGATAATTGTTATACCTGCTACTAGATCTTATAACGTGTTAATAAAATGTTCATGCATTGCCAATCACAAATTTTAATATTTTGATAACTACCTCAATAAAAGTAGTTCCCTCTGTAACCCTGTGTACTCTGGTTGAAAAGCGAAACATATTTATTAGATATCGAATAGTCCTAGGTACCTGACCGTCTTCCAAATACCCAGGAATGAAAAGTGCATCTCTGCTTTGCTACTTCGAAGATGCCAGGCTGCACACATTCATGCTGAAAACAAGTCTCAACCATGGGCGTAAATTACCATTTAACTGGGAAAAGGAAAGAAGTTGGCCAGGTGTCCTTTGAGGACAGGAAGACACAAGCAGCAGGGGGCTCTCAAACTGGGAGCTCCTGTTTGTCAAGCTGGGAGCACTCTGAATACTGCTACAAAGCCTTTCTTTTCCTCAGAGAAACTCACAAGTTTGTCTGGGACAGCAGGAGCCATCTTCTAGAAAAAAGGACAACAGCGGAGACAATATCCTTGAGGGAATAAATGGCCTAATTTCAAGACTTTTACCAGGACTCTACTGGGTAACGAGGGGTATCACTAAAGCCATCATGGTCACAAATGCCTACCTAAGAAGGTAATTCTTGTAATAAACGGAAACTGCTTTACAGCCCATCAAGTCAATAAATCGGCCTTTTAAGAAGTTTTTAAGAACACATTGACTTTAACAACTCCATAGGAACCATTGTGATATAATTGTGTCCATCATACTAAAATTAAAGGCTTCCAATAAGGAATGAACATTAAGGTCTGGGGTCAGTGATCAAGCATTTATGGGCTTCCCAGAAGGACCTAATAAAGCAGATTACGGGGTGATTCAGTAACTGTCTGTACTGTCCCACATTACTTAGGGGCTCTTTACTTCACAGATCACTGAAAGTGATACCACTCAGAATCTTTACCATTTCAAACACCAGTGAGATAACCCATCCTCTAAAACTAAACACAGTCAAGTTTTTCAAATAGAGGCAATGTGATGCTACCAAGGTCGTCTTAGATTCATTCAGGGAAAAGGCAGGAAAGGAAGTAACAGTATACATTAAATAATTCTTGCGATGGAGTTTTTCTTGTTTTCGGATTCTTTCCAGAGTAATTAGCCTTAATCATTTACAGGAGATACAAATGAACATTAAAAGGCCACCAGGAATTATCATCACCGTAATTCCTTCTTCATCAGTCACTTATTCTGGGGTTGGGGTGGGGAGAAGAACAGACACATTTTTCAACTCAACAAAGTATTCATATTTGTTTCTTAGGTTAAATAACTCTTTTGTTTTGCATACAAAGGATTCAGTTTTGGGGAAAGTGTAAGATTTTTTAGCCTATGTTATGAAGAGCTTCTGAAGAAGGATAACAGATCACTAACTCTTTTCCCTTTTGGGATGTATGTTAAAAACCAACACTGTGTTTTGCTTAGAAAAACTGGCATCGAGGCATGGGAGATCACGGTGATAATTCAGAAAGAATTCAGAAGACATCAGTTTTCTCCTTGTCTTTAAGCCGCTATGGTGCATACGGTTTCTATCCCCAGTGGGACATTTCAAAGACACAATGCTAATTTTCCTCAAATGTAGCATATTCTCAATCTACACAATGTAATCAGACAGAGAATGATCATTTAAAGATCTATTAGTTTCAAAACTTTCTAGACATATGTCATTTCTGGTGTCTTAAAATATCAGAAGACATTAAGTATAAAAATAGAACCACAGAGGTTAAAGTAGGTCTTTTCTCTAAAAATAATACTCCTGCCTATTTCTGACACTATCAATGATACGCACCCAGTTTGGGGGTGGATTTTTTTTCCATTTTTCTAACTCTTCACTATCTTGACTCTCCAACCACCCTTGAATTCCCACAATAGTTATGATAACCAGCCTGGCTGTTTAAAATTTTTTCTTAAGACCCTCTAAAGATAAAGAACCATAACTAGTGACCAACTGCTGAAATAACTCGTGAGGCTCAAGGTAAAAGTCAAACCATGGCCAAGTACTAAGTCAAGTTTATTCAGATCATGTGCTTCCCATGCCATGAAGTAAGCCCAAGCCACAATCTGTGTTCTTTTCTCACATTAAAAGCTAGGAACAGTCAAGGAAGGAGAATAAAATGAACTTTTTAGAAACTAAAATAAAGTGTCCACTAGCCAATGCAAATCGTCCTCTTTTAATTTTTGAACCACCACCATAACAGCTACATCTGACACTACCTCCTCTATGTAAGATTATGGGGGGAAATATGTTTGTTTTTATTTCCATAGTAAATAATGAGAAAAAGGCGAGAGGCACATATGACTTGGGAAACCTACATATGATGGTCATGTAAGATGGCTTTTATTTATAAGTCTAATTAGTAGTTGTCATTTCCTGTTTAGAGGGGACTAAAAGAAAAAGTGTGATTAGGGAGAAGGGCTGGTTGCTGACAGGCCGGGGAAAGTACAGGAATCCAAGGAAAGGAACAACAGGTAGGGAAGAAGTGGCCCTACTTCCCTAAGCTGAGAGTGTGTGTGTGTGTGTGTGTGTGTGTGTGTGTCAAAGGCATGTGTGTATGGCAGGTTGTCCATTAGTGTATTACTATCATGACCCTACCTATGTGTTCAACCCTGTTTAGGTAACTTCTTATGAGTTCTCTATTATTGTCAATGTATATCTGTACATAAAGATTTTATACTATATTCTAAGAAGATTTATCAACATGAGTACCCTCATGCTTTCAATTTGACATAGAATTTTTTTTTTTTTTTTTTTTTTTTTTGAGATGGAGTCTCACTCTGTCATCCAGGTTGGAGTGCAGTGGCACAATCTCGGCTCACTACAACTTCCGCCTCCTGGGTTCAGGCGACTCTCCTGCCTCAGCCTCCTGAGTAGCTTGGGACTACAGGCGTGCGCCACCATGCCCAGCTAATTTTTGTATTTTTTAGTAGAAATGGGGTTTCACTATATCGGACAGGCTGGTCTCAAACTCCTGACCTCATGCTCAGCCGCCTTGGCCTCTCAAAGTGATGGGATTATAAGTGTGAGCCCCCGTGCCCAGCTGACATAGAATATTTTATACTTCCTATTTCATTTTTTCCCTGAATAACCATCTGTTTATCAAGTGGACACTATCATTTGAAGCCAGGTCTATGCCAACAAAATAGAGCAAGACTGATGAAAAATATAAAGCGAATTTGACACCCCGAATATCTGCTTTTACCAGAAGCATGCAGCTAATGAAGATCTAAGGATTTGGATAGGTCTTTAGTTAGCCTGAATTATCTAGATAATTACATTCATTTTTGCTAAAGTCAATTCATTCTTAATTGGTGATGCTAATTATATAAATATATCTCTCTTCTACCACGTTCTAGATTTTTCAAACGTAACAGTTTTTGGTTTAATTTTTCTAGGTAGGCACTGAATTTCACATTTCATATAAACAAACCCCTAATGTGGACATGACCTAAAAAAGCATGTATACCTCCTGAACTGTCCTCCCTCTGAGAGCATCATTCTGAAAACCAAATACAGCAGAGGTTAATGTGCAGAACCTATACGTAATTCACAAACGTGGCTAGGAAAAATGGTTAGCAGTTGCTTGTTAGAAGCATAGCCATGAAAATTTCTGTAGCATTTCTGCATGTAATTAGCCTCTTTTTTCCCTTAGCTATTTATAAATGCATAAATATACCTGCACTCTACGTAATGATGACAGACAGTGACAACATATTGATATACAGCGCCACTTCGTACTTGGAAATGAATATTTCATTAGCTGAGTTATCACTGCGGGGTTATGACCTTCAAGTCTCTAATTTTAAATTCATCCGTTTTCAGACTATTAAGCTGTTCTTGAGCACACCACAGAAATTATAGATAGAGAGGTAAATTTTCAAGATAATTTTTACTTTCGAAAAAGGTCAAGGATATGCATACTAAATTCTTTAAAAGAATTGTAACTCATAATGAGAGCAAATGGGTCATTTTGGTTGTTAATGATATTTGCTTCTACATGTAAAAATGGAAAGGCTGAAGAAACAGATCATGATCACTGAATGAAATTATCAAGCTCCTAATGTACCAGCACTATGCATACGAAACTTAAAGAACAACTACGCAGATGATCAACTAACTAGATCTAGCTTAAGTCTTGTGGAAGCTTAGAGTGAAACACAGATGTCAGTTTCTAACTCAGCCTCAACATCTTCAACCACAGTACATACCCCTTCCAGGAATAAACTCTATGATTCATTTGACTCACTCACACGCACTCTCTCCCCCACCTCCTTAAGTTAAAGCTGTGTCTTTATAGAATCAAAAACATTTACATATTATGGTATGCATTAAAAAATCAGTATCTGAAAGAAATGAAGGAAGGGAAAATCCTTAGTTGAATGACAGCTGCTTTTCCCTCAATCCAGCATCACCTAACCCCATCCCGCAACGCCACCACCAGTCAGCATGTAGCCTTGCCCTTCAGATCACCTCCTGGGAAAAGGAGGCAGGCAGTTATGAGTGTAGCCCCATTGACATCACCAATTATTCACCTCCTTACAAATTCAGCAGCAGTTTCTGGCTCACCCACTACTCTTAGGTTCACAGTGTACTTTTCATCATTCCTCGCCTTCTCTATGCAGGTTCCTCCTCCCTTTCTGCTTCTTTAATATTGGTGTTTCTCAGGGGATATTGCTCTATAATTTTCTTTCAGTCATCTAAGCTAATCCCAAACCTCTGACCCCATCCCATGCTCAGGTCCAAATGGCCAATGAATGGCCAGATGGACTTTTCCAACAGTACATGCAGGTAGCGCCTCTAATTAACTCAATCACTGCATAGATCCCCGTCACATCTCCACTTCAGAGTCCAAAACTTGGCACGAAGGCTCTCCGTGATGAGGTCCCTGATATGTGGCCCAAGTTCATCTGTCTCCAGTACCTGCCTTTACATTCCTTCCAGGGCTCAGGACCTGCCTGTGGCCCTCGGCATGAGCTATGCTAGTCCTGGTCTCCACCCCTTGCTCACACTTTATCTACTGCACCAAACATGCTGCTACCAGCTCCCCACTCCAACCCTAACTCAATGTCAGTCTCAACCCTCAGCACACGCCATCTCAACCCTCCTCACCCACAGCACACATATCACCCCAGACACACAGAAATCTTCCCTGTTCACCAAGCCATGCCCTAGGATACATTGTAGCTGGTTCTTATAGCAACAAATGCATTTCTGCATTGTAGTCATCACATGATGATGCTCTATGAATAGTCATCTGTATTGACTCTACCCTAAATACAATAAACACCTTTTAAGTATTTTAGTTCCCAGTAGTGTTTGGTATGAAGCAGATAATAAATATAATTTTATTTTTTCTTGTGACGTGGGGTCTCACTCTGTCACCCAGGCTGAAGTGCAATGGCACAAAGCTCATTGCAGCCTCAATCTCCTGGGCTTAAACGATCCTCCCACCACAGCCTCCCAAGGAGGAAGCATATAAGCACATGCTACCACGTCCACCTAATTTTTATTTTTATTGGAGACAAGGTCTTGTCACGTTGAAATACATCTTTAAAAGTGAATTACAAATGGAATAATCAATCAAACTGAGCTGGGGGTGGTGGCTCACACCTGTAATCCCAGTACTTTAGGAAGGTGAGAGAAGAGGATTGCTTGAGGCAAGGAGTTCTAGACCAGCCTGGACAACATGGTGAGTCCTCAACTCTTAAAACAAAATTGTTTTTAATTAGCCAGGCATGGTTGTGCACACCTGTAGCCCCAATTACTTAGGAGGCTGAGGCAGGAAGCTCACTTAAGCCCAGGTGTTTGAGGCTTCAGTAAGTTATGACTACACCACTGCACTCCAGCCTGGGCAAAAGAATAATTAAAAATTAAATCTATCTATTTAAAAAAACTATCTCTTTTAAAAAACTAAAAAACCAAAAATGATACTTATCCAGTCTCATGCAATTATTACCATGAAACAAACAGCATCTCCTAACCTTTAGCTTAAAATGAAGGGTTCTAGAATGCCCCAGGTCAACTAGGCTAAATAGTCCTCTTCAGTTTTCTCTTTCAGCTCTTGTTTCATCAGAGCACTTTGCCTCAATTAACATCCGTTACTCTTGTCCTTAAAAATCCACAGTTTCTGGCTCACCTAGCACTTTTGTTTAGCAGTACACCAAAAGTCTTTGCATGCATCACACTTTTAAATCAAAGATGAGTGAAATTATATGTCCAATGTCTGTCTTTTTTTTTTTTCTTTTGAGACAGAGTCTCGCTCTGGTGCCAGGTGCCAGGCTGGAGTGCAGTGGCACAAACTCGGTTCACTGCAACCTCCGCTTCCCAGGTTTCAAGCAATTCTCCTGCCTCAGCCTCCCAAGTAGCTGGGACTACAGGCGCACACCACCACGCCCAGCTAATTTTTGTATTTTTAGTAGAGACAGGGTTTCACCATGTTGGCCAGGATGGTCTCGATCTCTTGACCTCGTGATCCACCCGCCTCGGCCTCCCAAAGTGCTGGGATTACAGGTGTGAGCCACCGTGCCCGGCCCAATGTCTATCTTTCATATTAAGTTTCGTGAAGGCAGGGTTCATCAGCCTGGCTGAAGGTTCACGCTCAATTTACTTACTGATTTAACACATGACTAAATTGATGAATAAAGCATTGTCTTCGTCTATTATTAAATTAGCACTGATTGGTTTGTCAAATTAGCCAAGTGATACCTTGGAAAATAAACAATGTCTGACATTGAGGAGATGGTAAAAGAGATAAGTGCACTTGAGTAAGCTCATCTTTAAACATGTTTAATGCAGCCCAAAGGAAGATAGAAATATAAAGTACCTTGCGCCTTGGCCTTAGGGGTCTCAAAGACATAGTGCAGCGCTACAATGGCGGTTCCCAATATTTTAAGTATGGTACCTACACAAAATAACAACACACCAGGTGTCTCTGCTTAGACCTGGGGATTATACCCATTCAATGAGGTTGCAATGGTCATGTCCTGCTGAGCTGAAGCTATCACAGATTTAAATCATGTTTATGAAGAAAAATGGGTGGGTGTTTGAGGCAAGACAATTGCTTGAGCCCAGGAGTTCAAGACCAGCCTGGGAAACATAGTAGTATCCCATCTCTATAATAAATTAAAAAAGAAAAAAGAGCCAGGCATGGTGGGCACACCTGTGGTCCCAGCTACTCAGGAGGCTGAGGCAGGAGGATCACTTGTGACTGGAAGGCTGAGGCTACAGTGAGCTAAGGTCTCAACACTGCACTCCAGCCTGCATGACAGAGTAAGACCCTATATCCAAAAAAAGGCCAAAATAAATGAAGAGAAAGTAATAAATTCTGTTAATTTAGTAATCAACATCTCATAATAATTCAATTGAAAATCAACTGTTGGTCTACATTCAGAGCCGAATAGTATTATCATACTGATGAAAACAAAATATTTGTCTACCGAATCAGAGAATCAAGAGACAAACCTGGTTTGCCTGTGATTTTGCCTCATGCAGGAAACTCATGATAGATTCATTAAGCATTCTCAAATTTTTATTCATTGGAGAGGTCAGGGTGTAGGAAATGATAACATGTATCCCAAATTTACTGAGCCACACAACACAGAGTAGTCTTTATTAGTTTCAAAACATATATTAAATTATAAATAATCATCAAAGGACAGTCGTCAAACGGAAGTTATATCTTTGATCTATCATCTATTTCTAGAAAAACAGATTCTAACTACTCATATGCCCAGCCATCTCTCAACATTTTATATGAAAAGCACACACAACTAAACCTATTTTATGTGAAACACTCGGCAAATTCTATTTCATTGGCCCTTCTACTCCTAACTTTTTAAATGCAGGTGGAAGGACGGGAATCAATACTAAATTTCCCAACAGATTCAGCCCCAAGGCATCCTTCCTCCTTCAGAGGCCATCACTGAGGCTTTCCTATCCAAATCCTTTTACTATAGCCACGTGCTCCCTCAATTTTTGGCAGATACTCTCAAGTCATGTGAAATTAGCTAAGATAACTAAAGAGACCCAAGTCAAACACTCTAAGAGCTACATAATTACAAAAATTCCTCCCCATTCCCTCTAGAGGCCGGTTGGAGGAGATCTCCAAGCTAATCCTGGTTTTGTTAGCAAAATCCCATTAACTTATAATACCATACCATCAAGTACATTACCCTCAAAAACAAAGAATATAGACATAGGCACACATTTTAATTTCATGGACATTTTATCTTCCTATTTAAAGCTCATTGGCAGGAGTGTCTAAGAATGAAGTTTTTCAAATGGTTAATGAACGGAAAGCAAATTCTTAGATCATGGATGCAAATTCAACTGTCTCATGGGGTGAGGCAGATCCTATAAATGACTGAGTTTGCAATATTACTCATCAGTAGGGATTGACTGGGAGGAGGCACTGCTGTTATGGAGGAATGCAGGCTCCCTGCTGTCCCACTGCTTGATTTTACTGTTTCAATTAAGAATGCGTGTACTGTGATTTAAGGAAGATATTCACATTGACCTTTTAAATTAAAATCCCCAATTTTTAAATATTGGAAAACGAACTCAAGGATGTTAAAAACACTGTATGAACAAATACACTATTTGCAGACTAAACACAGCCCAAATCAGAGACGAATCCAGTTTGCCTGTGATTTAGTCACATGCAGGAAATTCACAAAGCTTCATTAAGCGTTCTTGTAATTTCTTCCTGGAGGCCTAAGTGGCTGCCTGCCCCCGACTCAAGTTTCTGGTATTTTCCAGCTTCATAAAATAATTCCTCCCACAAAACAACAAAGCAAAGTCTGATTGTCATTACCCAGAGCTGCTGATTAAATGGCTAATTTCAAGTAACTTGTCATCACTTGATTAAACTTTATATAGTAATGCTGACTTTGTCTTATTCAGAGAAACACATTTGGGTTTCATATGTGACTTCCACGTCCGGCAATGAAACTTTTTGGCGACAAAGTTCTTGTATCAACTTTTCTTAGGTAGAGTGTCTTAGTCTGGCTTTCCCAGAAACTGGGCCCGAGACAAGATTGGAATAGCAGTACTTTCTTTGGGAGATGGCCCAGGAAACAACAGGGGAGTGATGAATAAGAGAAGGTAATATCTAACTCTAGTCAATTACAGGCTCAAAGCTGCTAGCTATGAGACACGGACTCTCCCAGCCCTTCTGGATGGCCACATGCAGGTACCTGTGGCTCCAGAGAGCCCTTGGAGAAAGAGTTGCAAAGGCCAGCAGGTGGATAGCAGGTCAGCATACAAAAACAAAAAGTATAAGTGCTTGGAAAATGAGGAAATGATTTAAGAAGCTAATCTTCTTGAAGCTAATCTTTCTACAGCTAAAAGGTTTGGTAGGATATCTGCCCTCTGAGGTGGAGCATGACTAACTAAAATGCCTAAAGACCATTTACATAACTTACATCCCTGCATCTTCACTGGCTGGAGGACTGCAAAAAAAAGGCTCACCTTAGAGAGATATTTTAGCCCTATCTCCCTAGAGACAAGTCATCTCTGATGTACAGTGCCAGGCACCAAGCCTGTAGCTTCCAATACCACCATGTGTCATTAGGAAGGCAATTAGGAGCAATCACACTCTTCCAGACAATTACTGCCTCTCACAGGGGGGCTCACTCTTAAAATTAGACCTGGAGTCAAAGCCTACTTGTATAGTATTATATCTTCCACTTTTGTCTCCCCAAGGATTCATCAGGTGTTTCCCCAGTTTGCTCAGCTTCAAGCACTCTCAGGAGAATGTACAAGTCTGTGCAGCTTCTTAACGGATGTTAATCTATGGCCAAAATGAGGTATCTCAAAACAGCAACATAAGAAGTGTTCAGTAACTTCAAAGGTAGAGAAAAATGTGCAAATGTCCCTCCCTTAGAACGTGTGAGTGTGTGTGTGTGTGTGTGTGTGCAAATCCTCCTAAAACGATCATTTATCATCGCCCTTAGTATTTTACTGTCTCTAATGCATCCCACATGACTCTGCAGGATCCAGCTCCTTCCTTCCTCCTATTTCCCTCTCTCTCACTTTGCTCCCACCTCCAGGTCTTCAGTTAGATGCTAGAACAAGCCGTGTGCTTTTCCCACCGTGTGGTCCTGATACTTGCTGGTCCCTCTGCCTGGAATTATTTCGGACTCATCACATGACTGGGAGACCTTCCCCTCACCATTTCTAAAATCAACCCTACTGCTGTTATCTGAGATCGATTCATTTCATTAAAGGCCACAATAGATCAGTTCTATCTATCTATGTGTTCACTAGTTTCTCACCTGACAGGCCCACAAAGATGGGCCTCAGGGTAGTAGCAGGGACCAAACTGAGGTAAGAGAATAGGGCCCCGGGACAGGGTACCTAAAGCCGATTCACACTGACTTCCTAGAATGAAATCAAAAGAAAAACCCCAACGTTCCACTCCTAACTGACAAAAGGACCAGACACAACTCCCTTTGAAAAACCATTCTCACCTCCAGTTTTCTGCCTGGCAGATGGAAAATTGAAACTATCTCTGATTAGTTGCTTTCCCCAACCAATCAGACGTTTGCATAGGAGTGCAACTTTGTAACTTCACTTCAGCTTTCTGCAACCAGTCAGGCTGATTGGGGGCCACTACTTTATTTACACGGAGTGTAACCAAGTGGCCAATGGGAAACCTCCAGGGGGCATTTGGACCCCGGAAGATTCTGTAACAGGGCCCTTGAGCAGATACTCAGACTGCTCCCCACCCCACCACCCGTGTAGTATACTTTCATTTTCAATAAATCTCAGCTTTTGTTGCTTCATTCTTTCCTTGCTTTGCTGAGAGTTTTGTTCAATTCTTTGTTCAAAACACCAAGAACCTGGACAACTTGCAGTTGAGACCCTCAACTAAGAATGTTACAAAATGGGTTGAGAATGACAAAATGGGTTACATTCTCTGGTGAGCCACAGTGTTTGGCATGGAGCAGGATTCCAAGTATCTAGTTGAATGAATGAATGAATGACAGGTGTTCTACTAGGCACTAAAGAACCAACTATAAGGTAAATACACTTGGTATCTGAAACTCTGGAAATTTAACAGTGTCAGGGCTATAGAGTCAAATAAATGGACTCACTCTGTTTTTCATTATGTGAGACCTTCTTCAGAAACACGGTGAACAGACTGGGTGATTGATTACCCTCTGCCATGTTTCACGTTATCTAGAAACAGATCAACCACGAATGGCCTCCCGACTCAGGACCCATAAAATATGTTTATGTCAAGTGATCCTCTTGTGTGATACCCTCCTTGACCTCTTTAAAAGTCTTCTCCCATTTCCACGTTTTTGGTTGCAAATGATCCCTGGCTTTATACCACTCTTTTCTAAATGTTTCCAATTCCCTGCTAACCCTAACAGCATTGCATTTACTGTCCTGTGTTAACAAGTGATCGGATCCTATTGGTCTCTCTGCAGTAGTGTGACACTTGTCTCAATCATGGAACTAAGCAATGCTTCTTGGTATTCCCCGGGCCTAGGAAACATATTGTCACCTAATAGGTGCTTAATAAAGACTGCTGAAATCAAAGAGGAAAAGATCAAGATTGAAAGCTTATTCCTCCGCCTGTGCTGTACAGTATGGTAGCCACCAGCCACATGTGGCTATTTAAATTTAAATTTAATTTAATTCAAAATTCAGTTCCTCAGCCACACTGGCAATATTTCAAGTGCCCCATGGTCCTATGTGGCAAGCAGCTGCTCTGTTAGACAGTACAGAATAGAACACTTCCATCATTGTAGAAACTTCTATTGGACAGCACTTGTATGGATCTTTAAAAAATAAAGCTACCAAGTAAACGCTTTATTATGTATTGACTAAGAGAAATGTCATTTCTGATATTCCAGAGACACAGAATTCAATAAAATGCTTCATATATTTATTTGAGAACTTCATATGCAGTACCGGGTTAGGCCCAGCAAAGATTCAAAGAGGAATGAGACTTGAACCTTGACCCCCACAAATTTCACAAACCAGTATGCAAAGCAAAACATGCCTAGTCAATACTTAGCTACAATTCAGTCCAAAAACAGTAAATCAAGTTATACAGGCATGCAATAATTAATTCAAATTAAGGGACGGAGCAAAATAAAAAATCTGGCAACATTTAGACAAAGAAGTGGTTTTTATGCTACTCTTAAAGATACGGAGGACTTTAACAGACAACAAGAAGAACAATTACACACAATTACAGAATGTGAGCAAATTAGCATTCAGCGGGAGAATGTTCAAGAACGACAAATGTTCTTGGTGCTGAAGTACAAGAGAGACCATGGCAAAATATAAGGCTACAGATAACTGCAAGCAGAGAGCATTAAGAACCTAGATGCTCCAGTTAAAAAGATAGACTTGCGGTTGGATGCGGTAGCTCACATCAGTAATCCCAACTCTTTGGGAGGCCAAGGTGGGCAGATCAGGAGGTCAGGAGATCGAGACCATCTTGGCTAACATGGTCAAATCCCAACTCTACTAAAATACAAAAAATTACTTGAGCATGGTGGCATATGCCTGTAATCCCAGATACTCGGGAGGCTGAAGCAGGAGAATTGCTTGAACCCGGAAGGCAGAGGTTGCAGTGAGATGATATCACACTGTTGCACTCCAGCCTGGCGACAGAGCAAGATCTCATCTCAAAAAAAGAAAAAAAAAAAAAAAAAAAAAAGGATAGAATTTCTTGCATAGGAAACTGAGTGCTGCCATAGTAAGGTCTACGATAGAAAGTACTTTCCCAGTTCACTATGGATGCACTTTCTCCTCTGAAATTTTCTGAGGCTGGGGAACTGGTCTGACCAAGGGAAAATAATTAACAACAGGCACAAACGGGTTCTTACCATGAGCATATGAGCATAACACCTGGGATTTCAAAGACTGTTTGGCACAGAAGGGGAAAGCACCTGTGTTGATTTTAATCTATGCCATACAACTAATTTTATTCCAATAATAATGAGAACTTGGGGTCAAAAAAATCACCTAATCTTTTGGAGGAAGTAAGTCAAGCTCATGGGTCTCATTCTCCCAAAGAAAAAAGCTGACAAAAGACTTTTGGTTTGGCCAGCAGTTCCATTCCCTTAGCAAATAGTATTCTTCAGGCTCCAAATCACACTTGATGCTAATATTCTAGACAAAAACCTGGGGATGTGGAGCGGTCATACCGACCTGACTAATGCACTGACTTACATCAGGACCTTGAATTCGTAGCCAAGACCTTAAGTGTTTGTTTTACATGGAACCAAACTATTTACACGAAGCTATTTCTAGGATCGTTCAGCATTTCCTAAGACTCAGTTTGTCTTTTAATATGAACTAAATTATCAAAAGGAAGATTTCCATTATGAGGTGAGCATTTCTCCCATAACATTATTTTAATACCATTTAAAACATCTGCCCATATTCAGAAAATAAAGCAGGCATGTTGCATTGCAAGCTTTGCTACATACAGTCTTGCAAGCTGAAAATTACTGATAGATTTTCTTTAAGGGGCCTCGTGCAGTGGCTCACGCATGTAATCCCAGCACTTTGGAGGCCCAAGACAAGTGGATGACTTGAGGTCAGGAGTTTGAGGCCAGCCTGGCAAAGATAGTGAAACCCCATCTCTACTAAAAATACAAAAATTATCAGGTGTGTGGCCAAAACCTGTAATCCCAGCTACTCAGGAGACTGAGGCAGGAGAATCCCTTGAACTGAGGAGGCAGAGGTTGCAGTGAGCCAAGATCACGCCTCTGCACTCCAGCCTCCGTGACAGAGTGAGACTCTGTCTCAAAAAAAAAAAAAAAAGAATTTTCTTTAAGGGATAAGATGTCACACACCATCACATATGGGTTAAAATTAATTGGGTTTGGGGAGGAAATCACCTGCTGGGAATTTAGTACTATGGAAGTCAAGAAGAAAAGGTACAACTTGGGAGTGGACAGACTGGGCATTATAAAAGAATACATTCTCCAATTTGGGGAAATGTCAAACACAGTGCAATCTCTGGGTCACTCAGTCATACATTCCCATCTTGTTTTAACTAATAACCTTTTTAGGCTGTGTTTTCTTAACAACCCGAAAAGCTGCTCAAATAGCCATATGTGGATGTGGATGGGGAATGAAGCAGAGACACCGATAGGCAAGCATCCTTCACTCCCCGCTGCCTGCATGCACTAATCCATGCAACATTCCTCTCATGTCGATTATATTGATGCTAATTATAAAACAATGATTTTAACTTTGAAATCTCCCCGGAGACTGTGCTGGACACATTCAGCCTTTCAAACAGAAAACAAACAGGAGCAGACTTGAAATCTGCATACAACTGAAGTTGCCAGAGTCTGTGTGGCCTTGCTGTCCTCTGGTGAAACTCTGGTTAGGCCCCAATTGATCTCACTGCATTTGTAAACTCTTTGGACTCTTATGCAATAGCACCAGTACCAACTCTCACATTTTGTATATATAATACAGGCAGATTTTCAAGTGCCAGCAAGCCAACTCCAAATGGGGTATTTATATTCATGCATTCGTCTGCAAAAACGATTAGCTGAATGCATATAAATGAGTAACTTCTCCTCCCGGTCCCAGGCATACATTCCCGGTTCGCTGGCCAGACTAGCATGAATGTCTCACATTCTGGGAACCCCTCAGTCATCAAACTCATTTGCACTTTGTACTCGAGAATTAACTTGGTTTTTGACAAAATCTTCCTTCAAGGTCATGCTTCACTGCGTTCTACACGATCAACTTTGGGAAAGGATTGTAATCTCTTAGATACTCTCTAAGCCTGGAATGCATGAAAAAGTAAATGGGTAGAAGATTTTGAGTTTTTTATTTATGTGACAATTTGTTTTCTCTAAGCATACACAGCATGCTAGGCTCTTTCCTGGGATCTCAGGATACAGCAGTGAGTTTTGGAAAAGTTTCTTTAACTTTACGAACCTCAATTTTCACACCTACATAATAATAGCAGTAATCATACACTCCTCTTAGGATTGATAGGAGAAATTAAAAGACATTATTCACCTGAAACACCTTTACACAAAGGAAGTGCTCAATACATTATTATTTATCCAATAATCATGTTTAATCCCAAACGTCTCTTATTTTGGCCACATGTATCAGTCTTCCAAATCCACAGCACCCCTGCCACTTTCCGCCATTTCTTTCTATCAAATTGGAATCTTTTACGATTATCATATGTTGCTATCAATGTTCCGTAGTTAAGCGTTTATCTTTGTCCTTCCTCTTCAGCTCAAGCTATGGATCACTTTCATTTCTCAAATATTCTATCTGGTAAAATTTCATCTTTTAAGTTTCTAATTAGTACTTAACTATCATTGTATGGTTTTCGTCACCTTTTTTCTGAACAATTTCCACCTGACTCTATGAGTTAATTCCAAAGAATCTATTGCTTATATTCAACCCCTCTGCAAACCTACCACCACCCTACACTACACCAGCCCATAACACATATACTTTCTAAGACATGCACCTGCTCATTTTAAGTCTGGCAAACCAGCATCTAATGTTTCAAATGTTATCTTGTCTTTCAAATGTTGTCTATACACGCAATTCCTTTCTGGTTGATCAATTCACTTATTTTCAGTCTATATTATTATGGAGTTCTTCCATTCATTTCTCCCATTCTTTGTGATGGAGAAATAATCGAATCTGAAAATTCCCGTACTGAAGGACATGGGAAAAAGTAACAGCATATTCTTTGATCTGGCAACCCTATTTCTGACCACCTCTCCCACAAAAGTAAAAGTACCAGCACACGAGGATGGATATTGCAGTGCTTTGGTAGTGTGAAAAGGCTGGATACAAAGTGAATGTCCATCACGAAAAAAATGTTTGAATAACATATGGTCTATCTACACTGCAGAACAGATGTAGTTATTTTTAAAAACATGGATTTTTATGTATTGACTCAGATGGAGATCTACTCTACATTGTGAAGAGAATGATGTCACCAAAGGCAAATGCTTAAAAAAGGAAAAGAGTGTCTGTACAAAGATTACAATCATTATCTCTGGAAAGTCGGCTTGGGGAAAAGGAATAGCAGGTCACATTATTCATTTTTCCATTGATTGATCAGCTCTAATAAGAAAATCAATATAAATATTTTATACTTTATAAAATATAAAAATATTAATGGTACAAAAATTAGATATTACAGAAAAGAATTAATGTGAATGAGTAGGTTGACTTTTAACACGTTTTAATAATCCTATACATCACCATGATTGGCAGCAACAAAGGCCAATTATTCCTAAATTCCTCATTCGACACTAATGTGAACACAAGTGCTTCACAGATTCTGGTAGACAAAGCAGTCTCCAAGAACATACTTTACGCCTCCCTGCTGAACTCCCTCCCTCAGCTGTATAATTTCCCAAGAAATCCGGAGTTTGTCCCTGGTTGACCCCAGTGGGAATCGGCAAAGAAGGAACATGAAGATAATTCAGAGGTCATCACTATTTTTTCTGTCTGAGACGCAGTCTCGCTCTGTCACCAGGCTGGAGTGCAGTGGAATGATCTCGGCTCACTGTAGCCTCCGCCTCTCGGGTTCAAGCAATTCTCCTGCCTCAGCCTCCCAAGTAGCTGGAATTACAGGCACATGCCACCATGCCTGGCTAATTTTTGTATTTTTAGTAGAGAAGGGGTTTCACAGTGTTGGCCAGGCTGGTCTCGAACTCCTGACCTCAGGTGATCCGCCCATCTCGGCCTCGCAAAGTGAGACACCACGCCCGGCCTGATCATCACAATTTTCATATCTGCTCACCTATGCCTACTATGGTTCAGGAAAGAAAAAGGATGAGAGGAGATATATTTTTAAATCGTTCCAAACAAACACAGTTCACATAGGAACACATTAAGCCAAGGTGGGAAATAAGAGTTGCATCGCTACAATAATTATTTTCGGTTCAGATTTATATCTCATCTCCAAAATAATTTAACTGCAAAACACAAGTTACGAGGGATGCCAAAGAATTCAAATAGAAAGTCTAAGCATTTAATGATCTTAAATGTGACTGCACACATAGAAGTCACATGTCATGGTCAGCTTGTATAGTCTAAATGAAACTCAAAGAAACATTGAAATGTAAAATTAGTATGCTTTTTAACTCACATAGAAAGTGTCTTTTTCAGATGAAAGTAAAGGACAGCAAGATAAAGCTCTCACTTTTCTGCAACCCCCCCATTTCTCTCCTTATTGATGCCAGAGCAAACCTGAGCTGAACATAGAGTAAGAAACTTGGCAGATTTTCTGACCTACATGCAACTCTATGGGAACTAAAAGCTTCATTATCAAAAAGTGTCAAAGATCCATTATAATGCATCTTATTTCTGTTCTGATTCTTGAAGGCATTGTTCTGCGTAAAAAAGGTAAAAGTCCACTTTCTTTTCACTGAGCTCAACTCTCCTCACCTTGCGGACCACTCCAAGTACAAAAGACGAATAGAAGGAGAAATAAAGGAAGCCAAGGTAAATGGTGAGACGTAGCTGTCTTGGATGGAAATAAGAGACAGAAGAAGGGATTACTGCATCTCTAGTGAAAGATAAAGAAGCAAGGGAGAAAAATCCCACCAGAAAGAATTAAGATGCCCAAGACACAGGGCTAGAACATAAAAAGAAAGAGCGCCCTTTGTCCACGTCAAGGAAAAAAACACTCCCTGGCAGGCAAAAGTAAAATACAACAAGCTTGCTTTCTGCCCCCAAATTTAAAGAATCAACTTTTAATTTTATTAAGACATGAATCTGAAAACAACAATAAGAGCTATTAAATTAAAATCCTAGATTAAATTCTAACCCAGACAAATGCAATTTTTTCCATTTTTAATAGTCAATCTCAAATCACAGATCATTTCAAATTCTTTATGAAGTTGCTTCCACACAATAGACAAAATCTGAATGTAAACTAGATTAAATGTGGAAACAAAGTACATGCAAGTTGAGAAAAATCATTTAAATAATTAGTCCCACCCCCACACAAATATGTGTGTGTGGGTATATATTAAGTTGGTGCGAAAGACTGCAAACTTTTGCACCAACCTATGTAAATTCAGCAGTTTAACATATTCAAATAATTAACATTATGACCTTGTCTAATGTTTTGACTTGACCTGTGCAACAACTTTAGCCATTCACATGAGGAAATATACCACAAAGCTCTGTCAACTGTCATCCTGGTAAGGTAGCCAATGTCTAAAAACGAACCCAATCATTCATCCCTAAATATTCATTCACCTTAAACAACGAATTGCACAAATTGAAGAGCAATGCATACCCCATTAACTAAGCAACTCCTGGCTATCTTTCATTTTCAATCTGAGCTACAATCAACACCACGCATGCTCTCCACGGCTGATATAGCACAACTCAAAGGGAAATAAAATCCATTTCACCACATTTAACAAATGCTAAGGAACACTTAAAATCTGCCTAATTTGCAATAAGGAAACTTTTGGAATTGCCTAAATGAACCTGGCAGGTCAAAATTCATGGCCACATTTACCATGTAATAATTCTACACTCTCCCACACTATTACTATTTATTACTATTTCTTCCATGTTCTACAGCAGAGGATTCTCAACCAAAAAGGATTCTCCCCTGCCTCCCTAGGGGACATGTGGGAACATCTGAAAACACTTCTGATTGTGTGCTACTCTTTACAGTCAGAAAGAACAAAAGGACAGTTAAAAATTACATCACCATATTTTATTCTTTCCCCATTCTCTCTGTACCCAGTTTCTTCCTCTTCCCTCTTAAAGTTTAATTTCCAAAGGTAACGTTCCTTGGTACTCTCACTGCTGAGGTCCAATCACATGTATTCTGGCTTGACTAAAATCTTCAATTCCTTGTTACTGAAAATTCAGTTCTTAGGGGGTTTAGTCCTTTCACCAAACCATTTGTGGGCAGCTAAGTGTGGTGGCACACATTTATAATCCTACCACTTTGCGAGGCCAAGGTGCGAAGATCGCTTAAGGCCAAGAGTTCAAGGCCAGCCTGGGCAGTATAGTGAGACTCCATCTCTACAAAAAAGAAAAAATCAGCCAGGTGTGGTGGCACACACTTGTAGCCTTAGCTACTCAGGAGGCTGAAGTGGAAGACTCATTTGAGCCCAGGAGTTCAAGGCTTTAGTGGCCTATGACTGGGCCAAAGGATACTGCACTCCAGCCTGGGCAACAGAGTAAAAACCCTATATGTAAGTGAAAACAAAAAATAAACATTTGTGGGTGACAATTCTATTATTCCCAAATTCATGGAAAGAAAACCATCCCACATGCCCATATATCATCACTCTCTTAAATACTACACAAAATTCATGTCCGTAAATGTAAATGCCATTGTTTCTAGTAAACATTTTCATTTATGGTGACTTGAAAACATATTGTTGTCACATTAAACTAAATGGCATTTTATCCCCAAGGAATTCTTTCATCCACAAATTCTTCTTTTCCAATAAATAAAGAAGCAAGGAAAATAGTTGTCATCTAAATTGACAGAGCTTTTCCTTCTACTACTTCATAGCAGGTGTGTGACTCCTCATGTGGAACTCATCTTTGCGGTCTGAGATTTCCCTCCCAACACACCCCCGAACAGCAGCACAGCCCTCATCAAGCTTCGGGGAAATCATTATGATAGCCAACTCAGGAGAGTCAACCTTTATCCGCCCTCACACCCCTCTCCCCTGTGCAAACAGACCCTCCGACACACACCCATTTTCCTCTTTCCCTCACTTTCTAATGGGATGTGTAAGTGCACAGTGGAGAAGTTTCCCATTCTGTTCAGAGGGGACTATTAAATTACCTGAGAAGTCCTGCAGCAAAGCAACCTGCATTACTATCCTTACTACAATCTTTCCCAATCTTCCACGGTCACAGAAGCCTCCTGCCACAAAAAGCCAATGAACAGCCTCCTCAATGAATGTTCCAGGCACAGATTGTCAGAAAATGCTCTCTGAGCAACCACCTGCACGTAGCTACTTGCCGGGGACTTTCTACACAGACTCAATACTGAGGCTGGCAAAGAAGGACTCCAACAGTTCTGTACTGATGACATTCTTTTTTTTTTTTTTTCTTTTTTTTTTTTTTTGAGACACAGTCTCACTCTGTCACCAGGCTGGAGTGCCGTAGCGTGATCTTGTCTCAAGGCAACCTCCGCCTCCCAGGTTCAAGCAATTCTCCTGCCTCAGCCTCCCGAGTAGCTGGGACTACAGGTGCGCACCACTACGCTCAGCTAATTTTTGTATTTTATAGTAGAGACGGGGTTTCACCATGTTGGCCAGAATGGTCTCGATCTCTTGACCTCATCATCCGCCCGCCTCAGCCTCCCAAAGTGCTGGGATTACAGGCTTGAGCCACCACGCCCGGCCTGATGACATTCTTTTTGTGCAGAGAAACTCTACTCCCAGAGGCTAACACAGAGAAACCAGTAAAATTATGTAAGTCTCTAGGTAGCTAACAGTTAAATGGCTATAAAAGTCTCTCAATGTCTGAAATTAATGCCTGCAGTAAATGCCCCTACCAAAAAAAAGACATACATCATACCTGTGGGTTACAGAGATATAAATTCATGATTAGTTGTGATAAATGGTGAGTCTAGCGGCTTTTTGATGAATAACTCTCTGTCTCAATCAGATTTGAAGACCATAAACATGGATTCTAGTAACTGCATTTATGACTAGTATTTTACAGACAAAAAGCTAAAATCAATTAATATATCTCTAATTATTATATTTCCCGTCTTCCTAGTCCATAAATCTATGCTGTCCTGTAGTGAGAACTCAAAATTAAATAACAACTTTTTTTTTTTTTTGAGACAGGGTCTTGCTTTTGTCACCCAGGCTGGAGTGCACCCGTGTGATGACAGTTCACTGTAGCCTCAATCTCCCAGGCTGAAGCAATCCTCCTGTGAAAGCCTCCAAAGTAGCTGACACTACAAGGGTGTACCACACCCAGCTAATCTTTTTTCCTTTGGTAGAAACGGGGTCCCACTATATTGCTTAGACTGGTCTTGAACTCCAAGGCTCAAGCTATCCCCCCACCAGGGCTCCCCAAAGTGCTGAGATTACAGGCATGAGCCACTATGCCCAGCCAAATATAAACTATTCATCTTAACTTCATTTAAAGCATTCTACAGACCACCAAGTGTCCTGGAACACTAAAAATATATGTATTTTCTACCTTTTATATTATAGCTTTACCTAATTTATTAAAATAACTTAAAACATCTAAATGCCAACCAATTAATGTGAAAGAATACTTTAAACACATTTAATATCCTGTAAAACATATTCTGCGAAGGGCAGAGCTCAGCTGAGGTTACCTCTAGACAAATTATTTAAGTCATAATGTATACGTTTTGGAGCTGTCAAATGAGGAAAATTAGAAAAAAGGTATAAAACTAGAAAAAAAGAAACTAGAAGAAAATCATCATGTATAATAAGCAAAAAGAAAATAAGATTAAAAGAACATGATATGCTAGTCTTACCATAAAAAATTACTTAGTTTAAAAGAAATGGAGTTTGGTAATTCTTCTACTTTCTAAGTAACATGTTTTAATATTCAATGGCTAGGTTGAACGCGATGGCTCATGCCTGTAACCCCAGCACTTTGGCAGGCTGAGGTGTGCAGATCATTTGAGGTCAGGAGTTTGAGACCACCAGCCTGGCCAACATGGTAAATATCTGTCTCTACTAAAAACACAAAAAAATTAGCTGGATGTGGTAGCAAATGCCTATAATCCCAGCTACCACAGAGGCTGAGACAGAAGAATCACTTAAACCCGAGAGACAGAGGTTGCAGTGACTAGAGATCATGACACTGCACTCCAGACTGGGTGACAAGGTGAGACTCTGTCTCAAACCAAAAACACAAAACAAAACAAAACAAAATCAATGGCTGTTTTATTAATTTACTCATTAAGAAACATAATAATGGTGTTAAATAATACATGTGTGATAGCAACAAATTTTCCTTTTTATACTGACAGTTGAAATCCCCAAATCTAATCCTTTAATATATAGATGGAAATCTGGAAAATGTGATTATCAATCAGAGATGTTAGAATCAAAATCTAAGAAAGAAAACTTAAAAGAAAAAATATCTCCAAAAATAAAGTCTCTTGTCAACAGCTCTGACTGAAGAAACTCTTTTGGAATTACTCTGGGATGTGAGAAAGAACCCAGGGTAGAAAAAGAGATGCTAAAATAATGCCAACATTTCTTTGGGGAGGAAAGTGGTTCTCACATGACCTTCTCCAATTTCAGCTCCAAACTGTAGGAATGGAGGAAGCTGGAGTAACATTCACAGCTCACAATTTAAACAGATATGTCAATACTTTTGGTAAGATATTATCATTCCAATTTAAAGAAAAAGTATTTCTGAGCCACCCTGATGTATAAATAATCTTACACGTTTTCAAACTCCTTGCAGACCTATAAGAGGAATATTGAGATGAATATATTAGACGTTGATATGTTGAACCTACAACATCAGTGGCCACTGATGATAAAAATTGGCTTTCAATAGAGAAAAGAGAAAAGGAGCCTTTGAGCTCCCTGGGGGCGGTGACCACATGAATCTATCTTTATATTCAAATATCTACAAGAGGGTTTGGGAAGAAGTGAGTACAAACAGCCATCTGCTCTGTGGAAAATTCAGGCCACCATAACACGTGTAGATAAATATACATGCGTTACACCCCACCACAAGGTACCTTTCGCTTAATTTATACAAAAAAGTGAGAAACCTATTCTGGAAGAAATCTGTGGCCATTATAACAACATTTATGTAACGCTTATCAAATATTAAGGTGCTGACACTGGACAAAAAGCTGGATCATGGGAGACTGTCAATCAATTCACAGCTCTGGTTTCCTTTCCACTTCCTTTGTGAAAAGGGATCATTTAAGAAACTGCTATTCCCTGCCATCCCTGAAGTGACATATCAAGGTTCCCAACTGGGTAACTGTCAGTTTTCTCAGGGCGCTGTCATGGCTTGGCCAGCTGATCCTTTAGGGTCCTTCATGGTTAGCAGTACCAAGATGAATATTATTTCCTAACAGCCTCTTAGATCAAAGAGTTGACACATGGCATAGTCACAAGAGACCTCAAAAATAAAACAATAATAATAAAAGCAATCTCACCACCTCTTTACTGCAGCACAGTCAACATTCATCACCTCCATGTGACATTACGAGGTGGGCTTTTCACCATAACCAGAAGTATGATTCATTCCTTTATGATTTCATGCATAACTTTCTGAAATGGTCAACTCACCACGCTTTCCATTTCTACTCTTTAATCTCCAAAGAGGATTGAACACCATGACACTCACTTGATTCTCTAATACCTTAGCTACTGTGCACAACACAGCTTGCTGTGTTTGTGCCACGGAGTACTCATTCAACTAAGGACTGGCTTAGAACCTCACAGTGGCATGGACACCAACTGTGTAAAAATGATGAATTCTGGTGAGCCTTCATCAGGTTAGGGTTCGTCAATCTTGGCACTATTGGCATTTTGGGCCAGATAATTCTTTATTGTGGGGGCTGTTCTGTACATTGTAGGAAGTTCAAGAGCATATTGGGCCTCTACCCGCTAAATGCCAGTGGGCCACCCAACCATTCCCAATTATGACAACCAAAAACTGTCTCCAGACTGTGTCAAATACTGCCCAAAAAGTAAATAGTCCCCAGTTGAAAACTACTACTCTAGAACAATGGAAAATTTATCCTAAGCAATACAGGGCCAGAAGGTTCTAGAACGAGGCCTAATTAAAATCTGCAGAGTAGTTTTAGGTATAACGCTGAACATTTCCGAGTGCTACTCTCTACCCTGCTTCCCTCTACCTGTAATGCTTACCTCACACATCCACAAGGTTCCGTCCCTCTATGTTCAGATCTCTGCTCAAGTATCACCTTATCAGGGAGGTCTTCCCAGGCTAAAATAACCCCTCCTTCCCCTACATCCCTCTCTAGGCACCGCTTCCCTTCACACTTTATTTCACAGAACGATGTGATGAGATTACATGTTACTTTATATATGCTGCACAGAAAATTTTATATGTTGTTCTCTGTTGTAGTCAGCTCTAATGTCAAAATGAGCTTTCCCTCTGGCCTGTGCCTGATAAACACTCTTTCACTGAATGACTCGATGAATGAAGACTGTTATGAGGATGCCCTGACAACTCCTCACCCCTACAGTCCACTCACTGTAAGTCCCTAATTTATTTCTCCAAAGATTCAGAACCTTGGTAAAAATGAAGCTCAGAAAATAGACCCTAGGTCAACTTCTCAAGACCTCCAAAAGGAAAAGGAGGGAGGTCTACCTGAAGCTTGTAAATTGGGGCATTATGTGAGCTTTTCAGAAAGGTCTTAGACCCACATCTTCAGTAGTCGATAACGTGTTATTGAGGAACCATGAGGTTCCTCTTATCCCCGGCACGCCACTTCCTACCAGGATAGAAATGTTCGCTATCTGTGCAGTACAAAAGTGTAGTCACTAGCTATGTGTGGCTCCTGGCAACTTGAAATCTGGCTAGAGTGACTGAGAAACTGAATCTTAAATTTTATTTCATTTTAATTAAATTTAAAAAGCAACATATAACTAGTAGCTACAGAAGTGGACTGGGAAGCTAGGAATAGCATAAAGGACTCCAAATTCAGGGAGCTTTATTATTTTATTTGCAATGATGTCAGGCTTTTGAAATCAAATTTTCACTTCAAAAGGAAACACAATTTCTTTCCTATAACATTTTCCTTTATGAAGTGCCATGGGGTTCCTTAGCCTTTAAAACCTGAAAATGGGCCAGGCCCCGTGGCTCACGCCTGTAATCCCAGAACTTTGAAAGGCTGACGTGGGCAGATCACCTGAGGTCTGGAGTTCAAGAGCAGCCTGGCCAACATGGTGAAAACCCGTCTTTACTAAAAAAAAAAAAAAAAAAAAAAATTAGCTCAGCATGGTGGCAGGTGCCTGTAATCCCAGCTACTTGGAAGGCTGAGGCAAATGAAGCGCTTGAAACTGGGAGGTGGAGGTTGCAGTGAGCCAAGATTGCGCCACTCTACTCCAGCCTGGGCAACAGAGCAAGACTTCATCTCAAAAAAACAACAACAAAAAAAAAGAAAAAGATGACAAGAGTAGCAGCCACACAGGCTATATTTTCCAAGACCCATTCCCTCTGCTAATTCTGGAGTGGTCCTCATCAGTCTAAGGCAGCGGTGCTGCTATTCCTGTGGCCAGTAATGGGTTTAAGCATGCACACATGAGCCAAGTCCGGCCAACAAAATACAAAGTTGATTCACCAGGGGTGGGATGCTTTGAAGAACATGTTATATGCTCTGCAACAGAGACCTAAGAAAGGGACACTTTCCCTTTCTCTGCTGAACTTTGTACTCAGTATTTGACATCTAGAATTCTGCAAGCCATGTTAAGACCACAAGGAAAGTGAATCTAAGGACCACGCCTATCCACTAAGGATGGCAACATCTAAACAACATGGGGTACCCCTTAAAGATGGCAGAGTACAAAGATGCTGCCGAGAGGTGTCCTGTCTCTAGGTGTGCTATGTACGACAATAAACTCCCTAACACTTAGGCCAAGAGAGTAAGGGAGTCTTTTCCAGAGGCTAAAACAGATCCAAAAACAAATCCTTATACTCAATCATACTCCCAGAAATGCCTTCCATAGAAATTTAAGAGAAAAATCCCAATAATATTGCTAGCTATGGTGTACTTATATGACAAGGGGAAGCAAATGTTAACTAGTTCTTTCTGGCGCAGCAGGTAGGCATCCCAATTGGCCTTGAGTGCTGAAACTTCCTTTTCACACCCTAGTAGATGGTGAGAGAAAAGATAACTCATTAGGAGGTGGTGTAAGAATATAAAAGCCACAGGACCATCAAAAAGTGTCAAAATCACTCCCCAAGAGGAGTGTGTGGACCATGTACTTAACAACAGTGAGAAGAAAATACCTTCCATTATCACAGAGAGCCCCAGAAGCAGAAACACACTAAAAACGCCTTTGCCCATCTCTGCAGATGCTAGTCATACAGCCAAGAAGAGCTTCATATTTCATGTTTCCGCTAAAATCTCTCAATGACCAGTCAATACCCAGTGTACTAATGGCATGCACACCCTGCTAAAAGGAAGAACACCATCCTGACACCTGGAACTAGGGGGAAGGGTGGAACAGAGAAACACAGTTTCCAGGAGGAAAAGTGGCCAACAATAATTGGGGCAGAGCTACTAAATGACGCCTCTGAGAGCAGCAAAATTTCATGCAGCTTTAAGAGGAAGCTTGTTTTTCTCGCCCAGAAAAAGGGCTTCAACCTAGGAGAATGTGGATCAACAAAAACAGGAAATCTGGATTAAGTGGCTTCTTCCCATGTCCAAGAAAACGCTCAAGATCAACTCAAGAAATGGATTGCAGAAATCAAAACTATAGTGAGATACCATGTCATGCCAGTCAAAATGACATATTTTTTTTTTTAGATGGACTGTCGCTCTGTTGCTCGGGCTGGAGTGCAATGGCGCGATCTTGGCTCACTGCAACCTCCGCCTCCCAGGTTCAAGCGATTCTCCTGCCTCAGCTTCCTGAGATTCTAGGATTATAGGAGTCCGCCACCACATCTGGCTAATTTTTTTCTTTTTTTTTTTTAAGTAGTGATGGGGTTTCACCATGCTGGCCAGGCTGGTTTTGAACTCCTGACCTCAAGTAATCTGCCCACCTCAGCCTCCCAAAGACCTGGGATTACACACATGAGCAACCATGCCTGGCCAGAATGATGATTATTAAAAACTCGAGAAACAATGGATGCCGGAGAGGCTGTGGAGAAACAGAAACACTTTTACACCGTTGGTGGGAGTGGAAATTAGTTCAATCATTGTGGAAGACAGTGTGGGGTGATTCCTCAAAGACCTAGAACCAGAAATACCATTTGACCCAGCAATTCGATTACTAGGCATACACCCAAAGGATTAGAAATCATTCTGTTATAAAGTTAAATGCATGCCTATGTTCACTGCAGCACTATTCACAATAGCAAAGACATGGAATCAACCTAAATGTCCATCAATGAGAGACTAGATAAAGTAAATGTGGTACATATACACCATGGAATACTATGCAGCCATACAAAGGAATGAGATCCATCATTCGCATCCTTTGCAGGAACATGAATGAAGCTGGAAGCCATTATCCTCAGCAAACTAATGCAGGAACAGAAAACCAAACACTGCATGTTCTCACTTATAAGTGGGAGCTGAACAAGAAGAACACACGGACACAGGGAAAAGAACAATACACACTGGGGTCTGGGGAGCAGGAAGAAGTTCGGGTGAGCATCAGGAAAACTAGCTAATGGGTGCTGGGCTTAATACCTAGGTGATAGGTTGACAGGTGCAGCAAATTCCCAGGCACACATTTACCTATGTAACAAACCTGCACATCCTGTACATGTACCCCTGAACTTAAAATAAAATTTAAAAAAACAAATGAATGGGTTGCAGAGCATAATATAAATTCCAAAAAACCTACCATGTCAGGCCTATCGCTCTGAAATTCCTTCCATCATGATAAGCAGAAATGATACTTAAATCATTTAACAAATCAGAGATAATAACCAATCACGAGGATGGTTGAGAATGGGTGTAGAGGTCTAAGGAAGGATTTTTACAAGGTCCCAAAATAAGAGGAGTTTCCAGGGCAGCAAGAAACGGGGAACAGAGGGGGACTGGGAAAGTATGTATTTAAGGATTTTAAACAATCTATATGGCTGTATCAGAACCAGCACTTACAATGAGCCACAATTTTTGAACTATTTTCCTTCATTTAAAAGCTAATTCTAGGAAATTTTATACCTTTTGTCATTTTTCAAATTACAGATATAGTTTGATTATAAGGCACAAAACAAGAGGCTTTTCAATCCTGCCAAAGCAGTGATATCACCTACAGCAAAAGACGTATTCTGTCATATTGGAAACCCAGCTGTACTACTGCTTAGAAAAAATTTTTCTTTAAACTGGCCCACTTTTTATAAAATCTCAAATATAATTTAATAGCAAATGTAACACATCAAAATAGAAAACTAGCATGGCCTGCCAGACATGAAGGGTACCAGGATATAATGAAATCCATGAGATCAAATTCTAAGATACTCTCCCAGCGGACTGAGGCCAGTCCTATCTCTTATTGACAAAAAGAGACATGAGCAAGTGACAGAGAGCTGTTAAAGACCTATTAGTACAAAATTTACCTTCTCCTTGATTTAAAAAAAAAAAAAAAAACCTCAAGAAGAAATGACTTTATTATGTTAGAGACAAAAATTTGTATCACAGTAGAGTCATAGAGTCATTTTTCATATGACATAAAATCCTAATGACTACCAAACTCAAAGAACATATTATTAGTATTCCTATTATGATTATTTTTTGAGACAGGGTCTCACTTTGTCTCCCAGGCTGGAGTGCAGTGGTGTGATCGGAGTTCACTGCAGCCTTGCCCAGGCTCAAGCGATCCTCCCACATCAGCCTTCCGAGTAGCTGGGACTTACAGGCATGAGCTACCATGACCAGCTAATTTTAAAATTTTTTTTTGTAGAGACAGGGCCTCACTATGTTGTCCAGGCTGGTCTCGACTCCCGGGCTCAAGTGATCCTCCCACCTCAGGCTCCCAACATGCTGAAATTACAGGTGTGAGTCACCACACCCAGTGGAAAACATTATTATATGCTATAGCAACATGAATGAAAAGTGAGAATTCCTAACGTTATTAGACAGCATTTCTCAAGAACACAAAATTCTATGTTATATACATACCACTGATACGTTTTTAACCTACACAAGGTCTCAGTTATGTAACAGAAAATGGGCCTTGGCCAGGTGTGATGGCTCATAATCCCAACACTTTGGGAGGCTGAGGCAGGCGGATAACGTGATCAGGAGTTCCAGACCAGCCTGACCAACATGGTAAAACTCCATCTCTATTAAAAATATAAAAATTAGCTGGGTGTGGTGATGGGTGCCTGTAATCCCAGCTACTCTGGAGGCTGAGGCAGGAGAATCACTTAAACCCAGAAGGTGGAAGGTGCAGTGAGCCGAGATCGCGCCACCGCACTCCAGCCTGGGCAACGAGAGTGAAACTCTATCTCAGGAAAACAAAAAAAAAAATGGGCCTTAAAGTAAATGAAACATAGGACAGGTAAGTTTTAATAGCAAGAAAAACTACCAAGAAGATAACCACCCTTCATGCAGTTGATCTCAAATAGGGTCATAGGCAATTACCCGCTAAGAGACAGAAGTGATGGTCATTCAAAGATTAGCCAACAAACCACTGAAACTAACAACACCACTTTACACTCAAGAACATGCCAGGTAGAATGGCCACGACAAGATCATGTAAGACATAAAATTTGCACAGCTACAAGATTATACTTAAGCCTGTGACTGAGTTACTTTCTTCACTTAAATAAACAGCGGGAAAATTCAGTCTTTAAGTATAAATTAGACATGTATTCCACTACATATTGGCAAATCTAAAAGTTCACAATCCAGTGAAACGGGTCCTCCTTATTTTCTTCTTTCTGCGACCACGACCACCCCGCCAAGAGAAGGCACACATAAGGAAGGAGGGTTCAGTTCGACTTGATAATTACAACATGAAGCCAAGGGTGGTAGCTCACGCCTATTATAATCCCAGCAATTTGGGAGGCTAAGATCGGTGGATCGATTGAGGTCAGGGGTTGGAGACCAACCTGGCCAACATATTGAAACCCAGTCTATACTAAAATACACAAAAATTAGCCAGACATGGTGACACATGCCTGTAGTCCCAGCCACTCCGGAGGCTGAGGCAAGAGAATTGTTTGAACCCAGAAGGCGGAGGCTGCAGTGAACCTAGACTGCGCCCCTTCACTCTAAACCTGGGCAACAGAGTGAAATGCTATCTCAAAAAATAATAATAGTAAAAATAAAATAAGATAATTTCAACATGGGAAATTTCAGCCAATAAAGTATTATAAAGCATGATATACACCAACAATATGTTACTCGCCAAATGAAATTCTACATGAGTAACTTCACAATCTCCAGAGGGAAAGATAGAAAGTTCCCCTGTTTTCTATCATCAGAAGGTGGGTTTTAGCTGGCTTGGTGACTCATGCCTGTAATCCCAGCACTTTGAGAGGCTAAATCCGGAGTATTGCCTGACCCCAGGAGTTTGAGATTGGTCTGGCCAACATGGCAAAACCCCATCTCTACAAAAATTAGCCAGGTGTGGTGGCGCATGCATCGGGTCCCAGGCACTTCAGCCTGGGTCAAAGAGTGAGACCCTGTTTCAAAAAAAAAAAAAAAAAAGAAAAGAAAAAGAACGAAAGAAAACAAAGTGGGTGGGCTTTATGAATCAAATCAGATATAATCAAAGAGTATATTTTGTTAGGTTAGAAAAAAAGACCAGCAGCCCTTAGGCAAATCACTGTGCTCCAATTATAATTCCATTAGGTGTATTTCTCCTTTGAACCTTTAAATTAATCACGTCCTTCCACCCATGCACACATCCCTCTCCCCCAAGAAGCCAGTTTCAAAGGAGAGAATATCATCCTTTCAAATTTATAACCAGGAAAAAAGATGTTTGACTTTAATCCATCACAGATATGAAAAATATATATTTATATACAACTCTCTGTATGCCTTGTGTTGACGCAATAAATTTATAAATTAATGAATATTAGGATTTATGTTATGTCAAAGTAAATATTGACCTTATCTTTGGCTGGGTCAATATTTACTGCTTTGCTCAATAAATCTTGATGTTCATTTTCAAACTAAGTCAATATCAGTTCATTAATTTCTGCATGGTTCATATCAGCATTTTATAAAATTTGAAACGCCAGTGAAAATGTTTCACCTAAAAAATTTAGATACAGCCAATTAAAGAGACAAAAACGTTTTTGCTTTCCTTCTGGCTTCCCTTTTAGGTTTTTCTTCTCTTTCTCTCCCCCTCAAAATTGTTACAAAGAAAATTGCCTGGATTTGATATAATTTAGCCATCTATTCTAAAATGAAAAAGTCACCTAATATTAAAATATTACGGAAATGTAAGTATTAAAAGGCAGTATCTCTCATTTGTCAATGATAACCACAATTAAATGTTGGGTATAGTCTCTGGATTCTTCAGCTTTATTCATTAATGAGACCGTATTACCCATATTATTTTACATAATAAATCTTGTAGTTCAACCTCCTGCGTTTTGGTGGATGTTCAGGTAAGCATTTCCTTGTAAAGATGTATTATAATTAATTACCCAAGTCCCTATTTTGGTCAGTTAGGCTGTCAAACACAATGCTACTTTGGAGACATGCACACGTGTTTCAGAAAGACAAATTCCGAGAAGCAGAAGTGCTGGATGAAAGATTAACAATATTTAATACTTTCACAGCTATTGCTACAGAACCCTCCAAAAAGGCTCCATCACCCCACTACCTTCAGAGTCACTTTCAAACCCAAACTCTCAGCATTCCATTTACCCATGTATTAAATGACCCATCATAGCAACGATTGAAATTGTTACCACTGATAATGCATCACTTGATATCAACACAGCACTGAACGATATTTCACCTTACTGCTAGACTTTTCCAAGGGCCACAAGGCCCCTGGGGAACGTATTCATGTCCTCTTATGATATATTAATACATTAGCATCTATTAGCTTTACAAACACTTGTGAAACCACCTCCAGAGAGAAAATGTCAAGAAACTTTAGAACTCAGGTGGCAAGGATCAGAGTTTTTAAAAATAAGAAAAGAACTCTAGAGAGAACAATTTCTTTCAAACAGTGGAGAGAAACTCACCAAACTAGGCCAAGTATTGAAAAATTCTCAAGGTGCCTTAAGCATATGGCAACACATTTTTCTCTTTTGTACATAAAGTTCTGATTAGTGTGTGACCATATGTGTTTTTTCTTACACCATCTATTCTTGTAACCACACATCAACTATAAAAGAAAAAGAGTACCTGTGGAAAGAAACAGTTGATTCTACAATTTGTTCCCTACCTTGAGTCCCTCCTACCCAAAAACATTTAGGTAGAAACAGGGAAATACAATGATTAATTACAGACAAAGGTTCTGTTCAAAGAGCATGAACTCTGAAGGGCATAAGAAATGCAGACAAAACACTATACTACATTTTAATAGGTTCTAGTCCAAATTCTTTATCTTTTCAACCAACTTACCACTGCTCATTTACTCATTTCAAATTAAATGCAACACTGTCTTCAATCATCTTGTGGGTAGTCCTACAAAATTCATTTTGTCTTCTCCTCCTTATACAAATGATAATGAACTCCCATGAGTTGTTTTCTCTCTCAAATCCCCAGTCATACAACCTCATCATTTTTCATCCTGCCCTCTTTCTCCCGCTGCCCAGTCCTTACCCCTACAACCATTGTTCTTAAACATAAAACCAACTGTAGTCCGATTCCAGGTGAAGCTCTTTAATTACTCCCTATCACCCTTAGACAGAAGTTCTGTGTTACTAGTAGAATATCGTAAGGCCCTCCATAATCTAACTCCGGTCCTCTCCATTTTGCCTTTAACTTTCTCCATCCCCCTTCAAGCTCCAGAGCTTCTGAGCTGCTTCTAGTTCTCTAGACACTGTGGGAGTCCTCCATGTTCAAGGCCTGTGTGTGTCCTGGCAAACACCTGCCCATCTTTGAAGGTGGGAATCTGGCAAAGGCATTTCTATGAGCAGCTTCTCTAGCCATTCCCATTTAGAACACCATCAGGCACACAGTAGGCAATTAATAAGTGCGGTAAACAAGTAAGTACTTCTACTTTAAAACTGTTAGTAGATTGATAGGGATATATAGAAAAGATATAAATTAACTGTAAAAATAAATAAATAAAGGGAAGACTGAGGAATTTAGGCCGAAATAGATCGGGCTAAGCACCAAAGCAGAGACAGCCTCCAAGCTCAGACAAAGACTCTGGCTGATTCCTCCGCAGTGGTTTGGTTCCACAGCAGCAGAAGGTCTCTATTAGGGCCAGGTGCAATGGCTCATGCCTGTAATTCCAGTACTTTGGGAGGCTGAATCAGACAGATCACTTGAGCTCAGGAGTTCAAGACCAGCCTGGCTAACATGGCAAAACCCCATCTCTACTAAAAATACAAAAATTAGCCAGGCATGGTGGCAGATGCCTGTAATCCCAGTTACTCAGGAGGCGGAGGCAGGAGAATCGCTTAAATCCGGGAGAAGGAGGTTGCAGTGAGCTGAGATCTGGGTGACAGGGCAAGACTCTGTCTTAAAAAAAAAAAAAAAAAAAAAAGTCTCTGTCAGGAAGAGAATGTCTATAAGGAAACGATTCCCTTAAGAGATTTTGGAGGAGGCTTCAGGAGAGGGGCGAATAACATGACAATATTAACATTTAACTTTGAGGCCTACGGTGCCTTCCATTCTTCTAATGACAAAAGCTGACTTCTGCAGGCACATGTATTTTGCTTTATCCGGTATAGACATTCTTAATAATAGGCATGAAAATGTAATTTTAGGAATTTAATTATATCTTAAGTTCACCGGGGGAGCTTGTTATTTAAAGGGTGCAAGAGTGAAATCTTTTGCAAACCCCCCGCTAATTTATCCACATTTCACGGCAGGACTCCCCTTAGTAAATTCCCAAGGACAGACTCTGGTTTGAGTTAATTTATCTGTCTATGCAATTGTCCACTTGAGAAAACATGCACCCAATCTGCACAAAACAAGATACACTGGCAGACTGCAGGAGAAACAGGGAATTATAAGCAATAATCCTTGTCCTCAAGGATTCTACATATAGCTGGGGAAATGAAACACACGCCTACACACACACATGCATGTTATAAAACAAGATATTTCTATGAATAGTGTAGTGAGGTGCCATATAATTAAGAGCCAAATAGGTAATACCTACTCTACTCCAGGGTAGAAGCCAGAAAGTACATTCTACAGGTGCCAATATATATTACCTTTAATCATCAAAGCCATCCTGCCAGGTACACACACTTTTATCTCCATTTTACAGCTGAGCAAGTCGTCAAATCCCAAGATAGTCGGTAAAGACCATGGATGGCCCCTGGCCATGGCACGAATGCCTCTTAAAACAATCCTGCTTCACCTTAGCCATCCCAACGCCACACATGTCTTTTGGGGAACTTTGGTCACTGCCTATTTCAATTTTGGATTCCTCTAACAATGAGAGATGGTCCCCTTGTACTGATTCTTAGAAGCTATTTCTACACAGAGGGAACATGAGATAAGACATTATTAAAAATGTGAAAAACAAACAGAATTAAGTTGAAAAATAAAAAGGCAGAGGAAGGGAAGAAACTACCACCCATTTTTCTACAGTCTTTGAGGGGCAAGAGAGAAAACAGCTTTATAAAAATGGCTCTGGCCGGGTATGGTGGCTTACGCCTGTAATCTCAGCACTTTGGGAGACCGAGGCTGGCAGATCACCTAAATTCTGGAGTTCAAAGACCAGCCTGGCCAAGATGGTGAAACCCTGTCTGTACTAAAAATACACAAATTAGCTGGCAGTGGTGATGCACACCTATAATCCCAGCTGCTTGAGAGACTGAGGCGTGAGAATTGCTCGAACTCAGGAGGCAGAGGGTTGCAGTGAGACAAGATGGCACTACTGCAAGATGGCACCACTGCAAAATGGCGCCACTGCTCTCCAGCCTGGGCGACAGAGCAAGACCCTGTTACCAAAAGGAAAAAAAAAAGGCCTCAAATTTCGGCTCGAACTTACTCTAGATTTATTTTCCTTTCCTGCATTGATGACATAGCTAGCATGTGATACTCTGTGCAATAATTTTAGAAGTTCTGGGCAAACTCCAGAATTCATGAGCTACCATCACCTCAAGAAACATGGAAATATACTTTAGTTGACTAAAATTAATAGAAAAGAAATTGTTTTATTATTTCCATTGAGATGCTATTAAACTGTGGCATTTTTTCCTGTATTTCTACATGAAACATATAACTCATTCCTGTTTTTGCCTATTATGTTGGTACAAGGAAAAAAGAAATCCAAAGATATAAAGCAATCAAATTACATTGCTATTATTATGTCAACAATAATATCTTACATTTATGTTCCATTTCATACCTTCTATGAGGTTTTCATGTTAAACTCAGATATTATGACCCTCTTTTTTTACTAGCAGATGAAACTAAGACCCAGAGAGACAACCCATCTTCCAATGACCACAAGAGAACTCTAATACACATCTCCAGGTTCCTCAATCAATAGTTCTCCATGCTAAAATTACAGGTATTCATTCACAAAGGCATGGTTTGATAGGCCTATATAGGTAAAGCTTAACATTTCAAATATAAATAGGGTGTCTGTATTTTCCAAGGTGACGCAGTGAAATGGAAATAAAGTAGGGTAGTTTTAAAGTGACAAGTAAAAAGTTATACTTATAATAATGAACTACTATTGTGACAATATCCTAAAAACATGCTCATGACATCATTCTAAAAGCAAGCTATCCACAGCTGGAAAGCTCATGCCTCTCCTTAGTGACCAGAAGGGAATGCCATGAGAATAACAGGGTCAGCATTGTTTACCAGACCCACTCACACAATAGCAAGCTTAGGAGCGGACACAGTCACCCCAGAACATCCCACACCCACTCATCTCCCTGATCCACTTCCTGCAGCACTGCTCTCTAAACTCATCTTTGGCCAGTAGCAGTAGCTCACACCTGTAATCCCAGCAATTTGGAAGGCCGAGGTGGACGGATCACCTGAGGTCAGGAGTTCGAGACCAGCCTGGCCAACATGGTGAAACCCCGTCTCTCCTAAAAATACAAAAATTAGCTGGGCGTGGTGGCGCATGCCTGTAGTCCCAGCTACTCGGGAGGCTGAGATGACAGAATCACTTGAACCCTGGAGGCAGAGGTTGCAGTAAGCTGAGATGGCACCGCTGCATTCAATCCTGCGAGACAGAGCAAGACCTTGTCTCAAAAACAACCAACAACGACAACAAAATAAACTCATCTTTGGCCCTCCCAAGTCCTTTCCAAAAGCACGATCACAGAAAAATTAAAATGCTGTCTAGAAGACATGCCGAAGATATTCCAGCTTAAGGGAAATGCAAGGCAAAAAAAAAAAAAAAAAAAAAAATCCAAATTTCTGAAACAGTTCTGTATGTAAGTCAGACTGACCTCTGCTAAAAACCCAGACTATGTTACTGTAAGCACAAGTTGACAAACATTTTTTTTTTTTTTTTAGCCTCGAGACCGAGTCTTGCTCTGTTCACCCAGGCTGGAGTGCAGCGGCACAATCTCAGCTCATTGCAAACTCCACTTCCCGGGTTCAACCAATTCTCCTGCCTCAGCCTCCCAAGTAGCTAAGATTACAGGCACCTACCACCACACCTGGCTAATTTTTGTATTTTTAGTAGAGACGGGGTTTCGCCATGTTGGTCAGGCTGGTCTCGAACTCCTGCCCTCATGATCCACCAACCTTGGCCTCCCAAATAGCTGGGATTATAGGCATGAGCCACCATGTCTAGCCCGCAAACTTTTTCTATAAGAGGCCAGATGGCTATATTCTAGGCTTTTCACTATTACTAGATATTCAATATTCAATTTTACTATATATTCAATATTACTAGAATAGTAATATTCTAGGTCTCTGTCACAACCACTCGGTTCTGCAACTGCAGCACAAAAGCAGGCACAGATAATAAGCAACGTGATGGGTGTGCTTGTGTTCCAATAGAATTTATTTTATAAAACACAGCTGCAGTTTGTAGTTTGCCAACCTCTGTCTTGAGGATAGTCTGCTTAACTCTCATTCCCAAATCCCAAATAGCCACCACTTGTGAATTATGGCTGAGAGAATCTAACTTATTCAGCTCTCAGAATTATCCAGTAATCACCCACTGTGAATTGCGACACCGCAAATTCCAAAAACAACCGTAATTGCAGCAAAAGTAATAATAACTGTCTCGAAAATAAGCAAGAAGTAATAACTACTTAGTTTATGCCAGAGACTACGTTAACGTTTTCACAAACATCATCTCAGTGAATTCTCCTAACAACCCTACGTGGGAAGTGCTGTTAATCGTTCCCATGTCACAGTTTTCCATCATCATCAGGATATTAACAAAACTTCACTTTGAACTATGGTTTGTCTACATGACTTCAAAATTCATACCCTCACACACTGCACCCCAAAAGCACCCCTGGCATTATTTTAGGAGGACATAAGACAAATCAGAGAATTCAAGGCCTGAGATTAAAATCTAGACTATTAAACCAGTTTTTCAGGAACTGCCTGCTTCATTTTGTCAATTTAGAAACATTTCCCTCATAAAAAATGAGACTTTTTTTTGGCAGTCCCACTTTTCAAGCAACAATTATATCTAGAGGACTATCCCTGCAGCTAACAGTCCCGCATCTCATTGGCTGTGGTTTTAAGATGCTGGTCTGATGCACCTACAGTAACAGGCCTCAATTCTTCCTCCATCCTGGCTTGTCTTACACATTGGCCAAATGCTAAGGAATGCCTGTGATGAACTCCAAGACTTCTTGACATGAGAACCAATACTGCACCCCTTCAGTATGAGGCAACCACAGATACTGTCGAATTGTCAGGAAGAACTGCTGCAGGCGTAAGAACTGTATACCATCAGTTGATATCTGTCACATCCTATTCTTCTTTTACTCTTACTTTTTCCATTATGCCTAACAAATGACTCCATTCATTCTTCCAAATCAGTCCACACCCTTCCAAGCAATTCCTCAAATGACTCTCCTATCTGATTTCTAGGGAAAAAAAATTAACTAGAACAAGGGTTCACCAACTATACAATTTGTGGACCCTATCCAACCAGCCACCTGGTTTTGCACAGCCTGTAAAGCAAGAATAGTTTATATATCTTTTAATCAATGAAAAAAAAAATCAAAAAATGACACATGAAAATTATAAAATTCAAATTCCAGTATTCATAAATAAATTTTTATCAGAGCACAGCCAGTCTGTCCAGAACTGTCAGTGGGTATGTGTACACTACAAGGGCAGAGTTGCAACAAAGACGGTATGGTTTTTGATGTTGATTACCTGGATCTTTTCAGAAAAAAGTGTGCAAACTCTTGAACTCAAACTATCAGCCCTTCTGCTACTGGAGGCAGTACCCAAATTCAGATACAATGTATTCCAGAAAGACAAAATGAAGGCTTTTTAAGTCCACCAGAGTTAAAGACATCCACAATCACTCCATCACAAAGATGGCACCACTTATGGTCATCCTTAACTATGCCATGGGAAAAGTTTAAGGACTTTCATCTCTTTCCTGCCATTTGCAATCGGACATGCTAATGGATATAACTTCCAATTTCCTGACTAACAGCATTATTATTCTAAATTGATGAACTGTAAATAGCAGGCCACTTTGGGCCTCCTCCTGACTGATGTCAGAGCCACCGAGTACAAAATGATAAATTTTCTTTGCGTTTCTTGGCAAGATGCTATATATACGTCATTTTGGCTTTCATCTCCCAATTTCCTTCATTTATCAGAAATGGTGACAAAAAGCCTCTAATTAGACAATTCTAATCACAAGGTACCAGGTGTGATGGAAGACTTCAGAATCACTATCTGTTCACTGCAAAACAAAACAGATAGGCTATTCTCCCTACAGGGCAGGAGATTTATCAATAGACAAAAGGATGCAAAAAGCCAATAGATAAGGTGTAATTAAAGATCAGACCTATAAATTTTATACTGACATAAATTTAACAGAATTTACTGGGAGAAATTCAGGATTTAAACCCAAGCATCATTATGAAAAGAATACTTTCAGTTCTATATGCAACAACATTGCATAATACATAGATTTATTATAAGACTAATACTCTGTGTCTCCGAGCTCTTTCATACATGGAATTTGAATTATTCAGTGCCAAAGTAATTTCCAAAGTGGTCTATCTTACTCAATCATTCCTCCTTAATTAGCTTTAATACATTTTCCATATATTTGTGAGCATCAGAAAGCTCTTTTAGAAACAACAGTCCACCTCTCATATTTTGGAAGTTGTGGGAAGCCTAATCCAGAAAGGTCTGTATCTAGTTTTAGGTCTTCATTTTCGTCCCCTTAAAGTGTAAGAAAATTATTTCCAAAGTAATATTCAACATAGTTAGAACAATGCTATCTCCCTTCACTAGCTCAAAGGGTAAAAGTAAAAATAAAAATGAAAAGAACTGCAGATTACCATTGAGTAGACGGCTAAAATACATTTAAATAACAAGATGTGATTTAAAAATAAAGTTGCATTTCTTGGCTTAGAGCCTAATAGAGCATTCTGATATCTGATGTTCCTAATGTTGAGCCGACATTTAGCAGCTCAAGACTAGCCATATATTTTCTGCTCTCCGAAATCACAGCCGCTGAAAAGACAGAAAAGACTACGTCTTTCAGAAAATTACAAGTTTGGTACAATAACTCATTAACAGCAGAGTTCAGAAATAAATGCAAATTGAGGGGAAAACAGGTTGAGGAAACAGGTGGTAGAGATAAATTAAGGTACTTATAACCTTGAGGGAATACAGGCTCGAATATTTCAACTTTTAGTGAACTACGAAAGGTTTGAGCAAACAGAACTCAGGCATAAAAGTGATTGAAAGTGTGCTTTCAAGTGAGTTGAATGGGATGTTAACTGGCCCGTGTGATCTCCATCAGAACTGGACTTACCGGAGTAGGCCCAGTACGGGTCGCCTGAAGCCTTGCGCCTGCGGATCTGCACTGCACTGCCGTGTCTATTCTCGTGCAGGGCTCCAACGTAGCCTTCTGTCAGCGCTGCAAGAGAGGAGACCCTCAATGAGACAAAGGCAGCACCCCACTGGACATAGAAAGGGTGTGAAATGAATTGGGCGACTTCATAGAATCATCGTCCTTAGGGATGACTGACAAGAACCAACCTATTTTACAAAAATACAAAACTATAGGAAAGTCCAGACAAATTGGTAGTAGCAGTAATCATTGATGAGGAACCTTCACTTTGTGCCAAGAAATGTGGCCCACTAAGCACTTTACAGACATTATCTTATTAGATCTGTAAACACCACCAAGCAGTACAAACAGTGATCCCAGTAAGGGGCCCTTTTATGGATAAGCAAACTGAAGCTTCAACAACTGAAAGAACTTTAACTTGTCCAAGGTCATATACACAACTAACTCGCAGACTTCGGGTTCAACTGCATGTATAAGATTATGACCTATGTGTAAAGACCCTCTGACCCCATTTGACCTTTACAGAGCCAGGGTCATTCTATCTCTTTCACAGATGGAGGAACTAAGGATCAGAGACACAAAGTAACTGGTCCCAGATCACACAGTAGGTATGCAGTAGATGAGAAAGCCAGACTTAAGTATCCCTGCATCAAAGCCAGGGCTTCCGCCACCCAAACACAGCACAATCTGAAACCTAGGAGCCTTTGTGATTACTACCAGTCTTCCATATCCTTCCCGCCACCAGCAGTCACCTGTGGTGCCCGAATACACGAAACAAGAAAGCTTCCAAAGCCCACAATGCCCAGAAAAGAAACTATGATTAGTGATATCGATTTCAAATCTCAAAATGAGTTCAGCCCACCAAGCAAAAACAAAAACACTCCTCTCACCCGTTATGGAGAGCTTCCATTCGCCTGCGATAGCATTCACAGCCCTCTCCTCCCAGCTACCTCAGGGATGCGGATTTCTTTTGCTGGGAGCCCACACCTGAAAACACTGACGTGTAAGAAGACAAATATCACAGGTGCCCCAAATCCAAAGTGTAATGGATTATATGCAAACAATATACCCCAGCTGAATATGACAATATTTAAATGCACCAAAACAAAAGCAAGCGTGCTTTAAAAAAAAAAAAAAAATTAAGCCGTGTACATTGAATATACGGCTTCCCAAAACTTTCAGAAAAGCACAACACCTTCTGTATTCCAAACTAGCCAGTGGAATAATATCACCAAGACGGCATTAGCCTTTTTAACCATGTGACAGTCATCAAGAAAAATGAGAAACCTGTAAAGTACTTTATCTTTATACTTCAATTAAAAGGACTAGCAGCTGAGTGCAGTGGCTCACGCCTGTAATCCCAGCACTTTGGGAGGCCGAGGCGGGTGGATCACCTGAGGTCAGGAGTTCAAGGCCAGCCTGGCCAACATGGTGACACTCCATCTCTACCAAAAATACGAAAATTAGCCGGGCGTGGTGGTGGCTGCCTATAATCCCAGCTACTCGAGAGGCTGAGGTAAGAGAATCGTTTGAACCCAGGAGGCAGAGGTTGCAGTGAGCCGAGATCACTCCATTGCACTCCAGCCTAGGCAACAACAGTGAAACTCCATCTCAAAAAAAAAAAAAAAAGACTAGCATTAAAAGATGTAATGCGTGATGAAAGGCATTCCACAGACATGAGCCCTTTAGAGGGAAATGAGAATCCGATAAATTCTAAACACACAACTAAAAAGTAAACCTGATGTCATTTATGTCTGCTCATTGGCCCTGAGTGAAAATTCATGTCAAAATCTAGGCTTCTCTACTCATTTTTCAAATACAAGGAAGATTTAGCTGCCTTCCATCCAATCCATTTTACAAATAATTATTCCCCATTAATCCTTCCTTTTTCCATTACAACAGTGAGTAAAACAGTGTCTTGACTATGTTAGTAATAAATGTGGCTTCCATTAGGGTATGTGGTTGAGCCTCAATTTCCTTGACTATAAAATGGACTTAAAAACATCAGCCTCCTAGGACTGTTATAAAAACAAAACAAGTTTTGGTGAGCAGAGCACCTAATTCAGCATTAGGCGTATACTGCTTCTATTTGTTTTTTTGAGACAGGGTCTTGGTCTGTTGCCCAGGCTGGAGAGTGCAGAAGCAAGATCATGGTTCACTGCAGACTTTACCCACAGGCTCAAGCAATCCTCCCAGCTTAGCCTCTTGAGTAGCTATGACCATAGGCACAGGCCACCATACTCAGCTCATTTTTTTATTTTTGTAAAGACAGGGTCTCCCTATGTTGCCCAGGCTGCTCTCAAATTCCTAGGCTCATGCAATCTTCTCACCTGGGGTCCTTCCAAAGTGTTGGGATGGCAGGCATGAGCCACTGCACCCAGCCCTAAGCCCTAGTTGCCTTTTAAATGCCTAACAACGTAGTGGAAATTTGCTGTAGAGGATCTATTTTGTAATAATCCTATTCCCACTCCACCTAGCTGTGTGTCACGGATTGGAGAGCTAACTCCTATCACCACCATCGCTGTTAGCTCTAGGGGTGGGCCTTGTTTGGTTTAAGCCAGTCAATCACTTTCAACCATTCTCCTGGCCCCAGTGACATAGTCAGGCATGGGCACACTGGCCAATCAGAGAGATTCTTTTTTCCTGAAGGTAATAGACAAGGCGGAAGCCTCAGCGGGGTGGCTGAGGACCTACTAAGGGATCAACGGAGGACCTTAAAAATAAAACCAAGCCAGGGGGCCCAAAATTGATAATCAATTCTGTTGACAAAACTTAAACCCTGCCAGCCTGGGCAACGTGGCGAAACCCTGTCTCAACAAAAAAATACAAAAATGAGCGTGTGTGGTGGCACACATCTGTTAGTCCTGGCTACTTGGCTGGCTGAGGTGGGACGATAGCCTGGGAGGCTCAAGTGAGCCGTGATTATGCCAGAACGCTCCAGCCTGCGCAACAGAGCGAGACCCTGTCTCAAAAATAAATAAATAAAGTTAAATAAAGTAACTAAATTAAAATATTTAAAGCCTGGACAAAGCTGATTTGAAGCTAGCCCTCCCCGAGGGTCTATAGTTACAGGGGACCAGTTCTACCTGCTAAAGTACATTTTTCTCTCTCTTGTACAAAAGAGATCCTCAAACGACACCCATGGTGTGCTTTAAACCATCACTTGAACTCTTGGTCATCAATTTCTCCATCCAGAAAAGGCCAATGTTATACTAGAGTTCTGACTCTTAACCCTGGGCTACTTTAAAACCAACCAACCCTATGCTTGGACTTCACCCCAGGCACACATATACATCACATTGTGGTATAAGGAATTGGAGCTGAGCAGCAGGACTGCCTGTCTAAAGGTAATTCACTTAAGACAGAAGTAAAACGTATGTCTGCTACATACGACCACTGACAAAAGGAAAGAGGGGACAGGGCCATCCCAAGGAAAGTGGGGTAATCTTGTCTTCCTCACACTACCCAAAGTATTGAGGTACAATGTGGGTTATCCACAGCAAGGTCAGAATGGGCAGGAAAACTGGCTTCTAAAGGGCATGCTGCATGGCACATGAGGGGCTCTAAACTCCCTGGAAATAGGACACAAGCATATTCCTGAAATACTACTATCAACCTACCACCCACAATGGAACTCAGCACATGGTATGTGTTCATAAACAGTGAGGGAATGGCGGCCGGGCACGGTGGCTCACACCTGTAATCCCAGCACTTTGGGAGGCCGAGGCATGCAGATCGGGGAATCAAGACCATCCTGGCCAACATGGTGAAACCTCATCGATACCAAAAATACAAAAATTAACCAGGCATGGTGGCACACACCTGTAGTCTGAGCTACTTGGGAGGCTGAGGCAGGAGAATTGCTTGAACCTGGAGGTGGAGGTTGCAGTGAGCTGAGACCATGCCACTGCACTCCAGCCTGGCAACAGGGCAAGACTCCACCTCAAAAAAAGAAAAAGCAGAGAGGGAATGAACACATGAATGATCAAAAAGCTGACAGTTTCTGCGTTCTGGAAGGTAGTGATGGTAAGAGCATGTGTGTATCTATGCATGTTATGTGAGTGTTTACATAAGCCATAGGCAAAACCACAACCCAGAACCTCACTGACTCTCTCTAGCCACTGCCCACCTATCAGAAACAGCAAGTGCTTAATACATGAAGCAGGAAGGAAATGGCCGTGAGTGACCAATAAGCAATCATTTGGGGAAGCAACTGTTCAGAAATGCACAGGGCAAGACTTTTAACCCTGGCACCAGATTTTATTTTTTTAATAGACAAACTACTCATTAAAGGTGACTATTTGATTCCATCTATGTCAATCATGTGTGACTTCTCCCTCTTCCCTATCTGTAAGAGCATTATCAAGTAAAGTCATGCGCCACGTGATAAAATTTTGGTCAATGAAAAACTGCATCTATGACGCTGGTCCCTTAAGATTTCTTTTTTTTGAGACAGAATCTCGCTTTGTCGCCAGGCGCCAGTCTGAGTGCAGGGGCATGATCTAGGCTCACTGCAACCTCAACCTCCTGGATTCAAGCAATTCTCCTGCCTCAGCCTCCCAAGTAGCTGGGACTACAGGCACGCACCACCATGTCGTGCTAATTTCTGTATTTTAGTACAGACAGGGGTTTCACCATGTTGGCCAGGGTGGTCTCGATCTCTTGACCTAGTGATCCGCCCGCCTTGGCCTCCCAAAGTGCTGGGATTACTGGCATGAGCCACCGCGCCCGGCCCCATAAGACCCTTATTATTATAAGGTCTTTTTACTGTACCTTTTATGTGTTCCAATGTGTTTAGATACACAGATACTTACGATTGTGCTACAATTACCTGCAGTATCCAGGACAGTAACAACTTGTACAGGATTGTAGCCTAGCAGCATTAGGCTACACCATACGGCCTAGGTGTGTAGTAGGCTATTCCCTCTGGGTTTGCAAAGTACACTCTATGATGTTTGCACAACAAAAGGGTCTAAGAGTAATTATCATTATTACTGGCACTCCCGTAATTTAAAATATGACATTTTAAGTCCCCCCCTCAAATGCATTTTAATCAATGATGTGATTTTTTTAAAAAACCAACTTTTAAAACTACTATTTGAATAGCAATCAAAAAAATTTATATAGAGTATATTAAGCAACTTAATATTTTATTGGCAAGGAGCAGTGATTTGCAAATAGAAACAGTATGTGGTTCCCAAGTAAAGCTACAGAGTCAGCACACCAAAATTCAATCAATTTTAATACTCTTTATACTCTTCTAAGCTCAAACAGGCAACCAGAGGCGGCGTGGCAGCGATATGGTATGGCTATGAATCATGCTATTGACTTTCAATATCTTCTGTGCAGCAAATTAAATTATGCAAATGAATGCCTTTACGGATCCTCACCTTAATGTGAAATTACATACTCGCTTACGTCAGCAACTTAATTACACAATTAAAAACGGAGCATGCTTATGAAAATATGTAGTTTCACTCTTCAGAATAGACAGTAAGTGTAAATCTGCCTATGGTTATCACGTGAATAACAAGAGGGAGGACATGGTGTTATGCAAACATATATTCTACCAGCGCTACAGCACCAAGCCCACTCCAGTTTATGGAGGGGAAGTCGTTTTTCAGTGAAAAGCTTAGGAGGACTTTTTTTTTTTTTTTTTTGCGACAGTCTCACCCTGTCCCCCAGGCTGGAGTGCAATGGCAACCTCCGCCTCCCAAATTCAAGTGATTCTCCTGCCTTAGCCTCTGGAGTAGCTAGGATTATAGGCGCCCGCCATCACGCCTGGCTAATTTTTTTTGTATCTTTAGTAGAGAAGGGATTTCACCATGTTGGCCAGGCTGCTCTCAAACTCCTGACCTCATGTGATCTGCCTGCCTCAGCTTCTCAAAGTGCTGGGATTACAGGCGTGAGCCACCATGCCGAGGAGGATTTTTGGCTGTATTATAGCCCAGAGAGAAATTGGAATATCACTTTCGTAAGACAGGGCAGCCCAGCAGTATATGCTGTACATTGCTACATTCTTCTCCTCAAAGAGGTCATCTCTAGTGCCATTTTAACCAACACACACACACAAACACACACATACACACTCACACCCATGGCCTGACACACCTGGGCATCAGGAATATCAAACGTAAGTAGTCTGGATAGTGTAATAATGAAACGGGTTTAGAAAGGAAGAATACAGTGACTCTTATCATACAGGAAAATTTGAGTCTCTCAATTTTGACAAGATAAAAGTGGAGATTTCAAAACCAGTGGTATTAACTAGCCAATGATGCTTACGTCTCACTCAGCAGGAGGAATCTTAAGTCAAGTTGGTTGCTAGGCAGAGAGCTAAATGAGTGACAGGTATTTTCATCAGGGAGTTTCCATAAACTCCATCTCTTCTCAGAACTTCTACTGAGCCTACCTCATTTCCAGCCTGAAGCAAAAAAAAGATAAAAATGTTTCCAGACCCAAAGGCCCAATTTCTTCCTATAAAAATATCCTAAGAGTCACCTACTACTGAAGATATCAATGCAACTGTTTCCTATGTGCATTATTTAATTTCCCAGAGCCACCGGACATAGTTTATAAAAATAAATGTTTTTATTCTGAGAATAAAAAATCAGATGTGTGTCCCATCTGCCTTTTAACTGTGTCTTCAGGAGGATTCTGTGTAATCCTAACTCTCAGTGTTTCAGAGAAATATTGACTTATGGGGAAAAAAAGACTGGCAAGCTGTGTTAATTCTGTGTTAATTTGCAGGCTAAACATTTTTTATACAAAGAGCCCGGCTCCTCTTAATACCACATTAAACAGCATTCTTGAGATAGATTTCTTTTTTTTTTTTGAGACAGAGTTTCACTCTTGTTGCCCAGGCTGGAGTGCAATGGTGTGATCTTGGCTCACTGCAATCTCCACCTCCCGGGTTCAAGCCATTCTCCTGCCTCAGCATCCCAGGTAGCTGGTGCCCACCACCACACCCGGCTAATTTTTATAATTTTAGTAGAAATGGAGTTTCACTATGTTGGTCAGGCTGATCTCGAAATTCTGACCTCATGATCTGCCTGCCTTGGCCTCCCAAAGTTTTGGGATTACAGGGGTGAGCCAAAGAGCCCAGCCTAGATGTCTTAAGTTTTACTCTCAGATGAAAGTCACTGCATCTATATTGAATATGAATAAATGTTGTTACATAATATGTCCACAGAGAATATTTTTCGTATAAGATTGCAAATGCATGACTGAAATTAGAGTACAAGGAATGTTTTACATTTTTTAACTAAGTAGTCCATTTGCATATGCATTTGTATATATGAATGTGAATGAAAGTCTGAGGTGTCCACCAAGAGAGGAAAATACATGATCACAAATGATTCCAAAACAACCCTGGCATTCATCCACAACACTGGTTTATCTTTTTTCTTTTCTTTTTTATTTTTTATTTATTTTTTTTTTTTTGAGACGGACTCTCGCTCTATTGCCCAGGCTGGACTGCGACAGCATGATCTAAGCTCACTGCAACCTCTACCTCCCGGGTTCAAGCAATTCCCTGCCTGAGCCTCCTGAGTAGCTGGTACTACAGGTACATGCCACCATACCTGGCTAATTTTTGTATTTATAGTAGATACAGGGTTTCACCATCTTGGCCAGGAAGGTCTTAAACTCCTGACCTCATGACTCACCCGCCTCAGTTTTCCAAAGTGCCGGGATTGCAGGTGCCTGCCACCATGCCCAGCTAATTTTGTATTTTTAGTAGAAACAGGGTTTCACCATCTTGGCCAAGCTGGTCTTGAACTCCTGACCTTGTGATCCACCCCCCTAGGCCTCCTAAAGTGCTGGGATTATAGGCGTGAGCCACTGCGCCTGGTCTGGTTCATCTTACTGTATTGAACCAGCCATGCCCAGCTGACCTCTGCTATGTCATTATCTCCTACAGGGAAAAGTGATTCTGTGACAAAGGTTATGCAAAGGTGAAAGCAGAGTAAGTCTGTGATGAGAACATCTCAAAGTCCCATTTACAATATGCTGCACATCCTGTAATCAAAGCAAAACAGTATAGTAACACATAAGGGTATTTCTCCTTAACTGTATGTGCAATTCTAGGTCATTCCAAAGGACTTAGAAGCTTGGGAGAATAGATCAGCTTCCATCTAAAATTGAAAACATAAAAACAAAGAAATTCTGGTTCTCCAGTGCCAAAATGAAAATTACTTAGGGTGATGGATGGATGGCTCTCATACACAGAGTCCTAGTTCTTCTGCCAGAGTTACTGCAAAAAAATGAGCCCACTTAAAATAAGCAACAGGCACTCACATTTCCAAATCCAGAACACAGATATCCAGAATGGCACACAAGCAGTTAAGCAGGCTGTTTGTATCTATTATAACAGCGCATACAACAACCAAATTAAAGATCCCTTCAGGATGGTGAAATCTCCATCGGGCACAATTTTCTCTAAATTTTAAAGAGCTTTCAGAACACTAAATCCCACACAATAGTCTAAAATGAATAAATCCTTATCTTTTTTTGTACCTACAATGGGCGAAAGTATCAAATTATAGTTAAAAGTAATTAAATATTCTGATCAGCCGCTCATTTTCTTTGTGCCTGTATTTCACTCAATTGTAGTAGGATGTGCTCGGTGAGTGTCCCAAAAAGTAGAATCAAAAAGTGTGTTCCTTTGTAACTACTGCATTGCAAATGATCCTTCTAGGTGTTTGTGATACTGAGCTAACCTCAAATACAATAGATTATATTACAGTAGATTACCTATTTTATCATATTCAAATACACATTGTCTCAAACAAAAAAAAATTTTTATCATCTTACAGGAATAAAGAGACCTAATATAGAGCCATGATTTTTTTAAGTGAAATAAATTACTAAAACTCAGAGGCAATTCAAGGGAAAGAGGAATCACATGGTAATCTTGTATCCTAGAGGAAAAAAGAAACAGAAAACAGTATTGTAAAAATGAGCTAAGCCAGGCAGAGAACAAAATACTGAATTCTCTATTATTTTACTCTAAAATAATGCCAGTTACAAAGGGCAGAATCTTTAAAAAAAAAAAAAAAAAACTAAGGGCAAAAAGGGACAAAACATTAGAGTCATTCCTCTGTCATTAACTCTGTCACAGTTTTAAAACTTCAGAAAACAAAAAGTACACACTTTCCAACAGATCTCAGACAACATGCACTTGTAAAACTGATTTATAATGGAGCTCATTATATGTTTGTGATGAAAATCTGAAAAATACCAGTTTCACTCTTTCTCAGAGGCACCTTCCTAAAAAAAAAATTGGGCTCATGGCTTCAAATACCAGACAGAAATAAAACGACCACTCTTTCAGACCATTTTAATACTGTTTGATTCTCAAGGAATCAAGTCTCTTGATTCTATAATACTACCAGGAAAATGAAGTAGTGATGGACAGTGCTATGGTAGTATCAAATGCCACAGACCTGTACTTTCCATTTTACAGTTGTGGCATCTCTTTAAATCTTTAATGTCCAACAATAATGGCAAACAGTGGAGAGATTGCATGCTGGTGGCCACCATGCTGAAAGCAGTCATCCATCTGAACGCTTGTTTCGCCCACTGTAGTTGCCAGTGTGGAAAACCGCAGGAGAGAACACCAATAACTGTATTTTCTTTTTTTTTTAATGTTTGATGGAACGCTTCACGAATTTGCATGTCATCTTCGCGCAGGGGCCATGCTAATCTTCTCTGTATCGTTCCAATTTTAGTATATGTGCTGCTGAAGCGAGCACCAATAGCTGTATTTTCATACAGGTACTTTGGAATATGATCTGGGTCATATTCCCAAATGGCAACAATATGCTATATGAATAGAAAGTAGCTCTTTAGAGAAGAGTCATGAATATCTATATATGCTTTTTGGTTTTTTTTTTCCTGGACACAGAGTCTTGCTCTGTCACCCAGGCTGGAGTGCAGTGGCATGATCTCAGCTCACTGCAACCTCCACCTCCCGAGTTCAAGCAATTCCCTGCCTCAGCCTCTCGAGTAGGTGCTACTACACGTACATGCCACCATACCTGGCTAATTTTTGCATTTTTAGTAGATACAGGGTTTCACCATCTTGGCCAGGAAGGTCTTAAACTCGTGACCTCATGGCTCACCCACCTCAGCTTCCCAAAGTGCTAGGATTACAGGCATGAGCCACTGTGCCCGGCCTTCTGTATTTCTTAAAGAGTTCCTATGGCCATCTGCATTTGCGCCCATGGCCTGGCCCAATCATAAGTTATTTACTAAGTCAAGTCAATTATTGCTTATGAGGAAGGCTTATGATGTTAATTATTAAAATTAACATCAATACACAGGCTCATGTAATTCTTCCAATAGTCCCGTACTTAGGTAAAATTATTCTGAAAAGGTATGTTACTTGCACAGGAACACATAGGTCTGAACCAGATATTACTCTCAATCCTGTATAATTGACACTATACTAGAACTATTCTTTACAAAGTTGAATTTTAGGCATCATAAAAATATCTGTGAGTTAATATGAATAGCTTCTCCACTTGCTCAAAGGTAAATAAACATCACTAAGTTAAAAATTTCTACATGAGCCTCATAAAACTAAAAATGTAACAATTCTAAAAGAAAGAAGTTGTCTAGGTTAGTCTTCCCACCACTCCTGGCAATTGTCTAAGATAAAATCATGTTCTCAATATTATTCACAGTAAAACAGAGTGATTTTTCTAAATTCCAATTACAACTATATAACCTTAGTTATTGTCTATAAATAAGAAAGTTACTTTCATGCCAAGCAGAAATATGTATCAAATTGAGCACAACCAGTAACAGATTTCTTTGTTCTTCCTCTACTCCCACTGCTTCACTGGATTAGCCTTAAAAACAACCTTTTTTTTTAAATAGGCCAAGCACCTGTAATTCCATCACTTTGGATGGCCAAGGCAGGAGGATCACTTGAGCCCAGGAATTTGTGAACAGACCAGGCAACAAAGCAAGACCCCATCTCTAACAACAACAACAACAACAACAACAACAACAACAAAAATTAGACAACAAAGCAAGACCCCATCTCCAAAAAAAAAAAATTAATAATTAGCCAGGCGAAGTGATTCCAGCTATTCAGGAGGCTGAGGTGGGAGAATCACTTGTGCCAAGGAGTCTGAGGTTGCCGTGAGCCATGATGGCACCACTGAACACCAGCCTAGGCAACAGAGCAAGAGCTTGTCTCAAAAATAAAATAAAAACCAAGAAGTAAACATGAAGCTACAATTTGAAGCAAATAAGGAAGCAAATAAGAAAGTGACACACTGATTAATAAATTATCTTGATTCATATTTTCTTTTGCTTAAAACGTGTAACTGTGACTAACATATTTTTACCCTTGAGAAATAAGCTTTATAACATAGGTCTTGTAAATAGTTAAATCATTTATACATACATATTCCATGTGAAATATTGAATGAAATAGGTACTTTTTTAATAGAAATGGACAAAGAAGCCCTATTTAAATGTTCTTGGGTACCCATTTGAAAACCTGAGCATATCCCTCATCTCTTGCAAAATGTGCAGCAGCAAGCACGTGATTAATAATTCCAGAACTTGGAGATGAATAAGCTTCACAGTAACAAAAACATCTACCAAGATAATCCCCAAACATGGTAGATGGTAGAAAACACCCTGAATGCACAAGCTCTAGGCCCTGTGTCTGGGAGTCAAATGCAGGGGACACTCGAACCATGACACCACTTTGCTCAAAACATCATATCACAAAAGGGGGTATACCTGATTCCAAAACTGTCTCCCGAGTAAACCCAGAGACCTCTGACTTCCAGGGTCAGGTTTAAGAAACCACTTGAATCCTGCCTGGTCAGATACTCAACAGCCCATCACTGTCTGTCTATTCTATTCCCTGAGCTTTGTGCTTCTGGTCAGCAAACTACCCACTCCACCTCCAACACTCCCCCATCTGCTTAAGCAAGCTACTAACTCCTGATCAAAAAGGTAATTTCTAGGGAGTTTGGTAAGGTTTAGGCAAGTTTTCATGGTCTCTCCATGGCAGGATGCTGCCATGGCATTCAATGGTGTATACTCTACACCATTTCTGCCCTCTTGGAGCTTCCAGTCCATGAGGAGGGCAATCAATAAATACATAAAGCAAAAGTTGTATACATAGTTGAACAACATGAAAATGAAGTGAAACAAACATGATACAGCCACAGACAATACAAGTGGGGAAAGGGCATACTTAGAGATAGGAGGCAGGGAAAGAACCTATCATTTGGAGAAAGGAAACTCTTTTTAGTTGAGGGCGTTCACAGGGAGAGATGATAAGGTTCAAAGATAGGGGAACAGCACACAGCACACATCACACACACAAGGATGCTGTGGCAGCAAAAAGGGTGGCATGAGGAGGCCTCCCTGGTAAATATTGATAAGCTGGTGTGGGGGAGAAGTGGGAGACTGAGGATTCACCAAGTCAGCATCCTTCAGGACCTTAAAGGAACTCGGGAAGGCAATGAAGGACCAACGTGGCAGTCAATATGGTCTGATATATGCTTTCCTTTAAAGCAGCGTTATTGAGATATAATGGAATTTAGTATAATTACAGAGTTGGATAACCATTACCATAATCTAATTTTAGAACATTTTTACCAATATATGCTTTGTAAAAATGACTCTGCTGGGCAGGGAACTGATTGGAGGGAGGCGGGCAAGAGCAGAAAGCAGTGGCTCCTCTTGGGATCCCCAGGGTGAGTCAAGACAAATCATCGTTAAGTGTGTACTTGCACCTGTGCACAGAGGGCTGGGGTGGGGGTGCTCCTGGAAGCAAAAGTTTGGAAAGCAAAACACATATTCAACTCATATATTTATATTCACTCGGCCAAATGCCTACTGAACGTGCTTTTAGATTTCTTTTGATATTTTTATAAACTTCATCTTTGCCCTTCTCCATCTGAATTAGGATTGGTCACAAAATGAACTACTTATACAGAATCAATGGGGGAAAAAAAGGAAACAGTTAATGAAAATCAAGTCAAATACAAGCATTCACAAAGAAAATGAGGAAAAGAAAGAAGGAAAGAATACACGTTATTACTAAATTTCCCCTTAGCTATACAGTACATAAAACTACACCCTTGATATCATACAAGAAAATAAACATCCTGCCTGTATGGTACTTACAGAGGTACAGAAGTCTCTACTATGGACTTCAGAGGAACCTTATGTTGGTGATGATTAAGAAAAAAATTATCCTTGTTTTAACATGTATGTGATCATGGCCTCAACTTCAACTCTGCCACCCAAAACAATTCTAAAAAGAACTCTTCCATAAGTCGGTGTGAGCAAATCTAAGTAAAGGCTAATTAATATTAAGTTGTGTCTGCACAATGAGAAAGATTTTGTCTTTAGCACCTGTTCGGGATGGCTCTATAATCATCCATGTGTATTCAGGGACAAATAGGCTTTGGGGCTAGTAGGGAGAACAATACCAAATATACTGCTCTCTTCCTCACTCCAGGTCTGTAGGACCATTTCTTCCCCCTCAAATACAGGCCTCTTATCGGCTTTGCTTGATTCAATCAATGTAAGCCTGTCCCTAGCATTTCAAAGAAAAAAAATAACTCAAGGAATTGGAGTTAGTATTGCCCAGGCAACCACTTTAATGTTGCTAGTCAGAATATCCCAGGGCTACAGGTTCATTTTTGTTATGTCCATTTTTATTAGGTGTTAGATTTGCTTCCTTTCCAGCCAGAGTGAGGCTGGCTTTGTTCTCTTCAATTGCAGAAAGAAATCATCAGAAGAAATACCTTGCATTTTGCTTTGCTTGAAGAGGAGTTATTAACTTGAAATAACACAATACAAGTCGCAAGGAAAATAATTTAAAAGGGCTATTACAATCTTAAATAAAGTGATTTAATTAGAAAAATTCTAACCACATAAAAATTTTCACTAGAGCACATCAAGATGGCTAACGCACTTATCTCTACATCTGTTTAAATAGTTCTAAAAGCAATTTCTTAAATTAATTATATGGGGAAAAATATTTTGCCTTTTTGGGAAGAAGAGCTATTTAACCAAAGCCCTTTCCTGATGAAGAAACTGCAGCTATTTTAAAAAAAGCTTGTTTGCTTTCTCTTTTTTGGCTATGCTTTTTCAAAAACCTTCTCGGGCTCTGACCAATTACGCTGTAAGATCCATCTGAAGACTCAGATGGAAAAGCAGTTTCATGACTTTGGAAAGCTCACATTCAAAATTGAAAGTTTCAGTTCAATATTTTCCCCCCTCCCAATCTCTATTTGTATACAAGAAGCTGAGTGAAATCAATTTCAAGGAGACTTTTCAACTCTGAATTTAAATCCTTTTATGTCTCTGCAATACAGTCAGTCAAACTTGGGATAGGAAGGAGAATAAAAAGGCAGTTTCCTTTATTTTTTAAAATAAATACACTCATGTTGAGGAGGAATTTCGTATCTTTGGGGGCTTCCCTATCAGGCAGAATTAAATGAAATAAATTGTTTCTTTAATTTGTAGGCAGCAAACAAGAAAGACGTAGCATTTGCAGTGAAATACTCTGGAACAAATTGGGACAACCAGGTGGCACAGCCAAAGAACCGCAGATCCCAGAAATCCTGGGTGAATTCTGAAAAATAAACACTCCTTTAAACATTACTTACAAAGGTTTATTAAACAGATTTGCTCTTAAATATCACCTCTGCATAATCAGTCAGTGGGTATTAAGTGAAAAGGTGAAAGAGATGGTATTAGGAGCAAGTGGAAACCCTAGGTGTTTCTTTCATGCCTGTCCATTCATAGTCTAGTTAATCTATTCTTTGATATTTAACATAATGGAACCAAAAACTAGAGGAGAAAAAAGTCTGCAGATTTGAGGCATTTCAGAAGTCATACATGATATCTGAGGTTTATTCACGAACCAGCATTTCAGAAAAAGCAAGAAAGAGAAAAAGCACTTTGTAAAATGCATTTAGGAATTTTCTCTGTAATAGTCATGCTCTAACCAGAGAGTTCTTATTAAGATAATTTACCCAAAGTAAACAGATGTTGGCTGGGCGTGGTGGCTCGTGCCTATAATTGCAGTACTTTTGGAGGCTGAGGCAGGTGGATCTATTGAGCTCAGCCTGGGCAACATGGTAAGATCCATCTCTTCAAAAAATGCAAAAATTAGCCAGGTATGGTGATGTGTGACTGTAATCTCAGCTACTTGGAGGCTGAGGTGACAGGATCGCTTGAGCCTGAGAGGCGGAGGTTGCAGTGACCTGAGATTAGGCCACTGCGTTCCAGCCTGGGTGACAGTGCAAGACTCTGTCTCAAAAAAAATAAAATAAAATAACAAAGTGAAGAGATGATCGATCCCAGGATGAAACAGTGGAGAGAATACGAAAATGAGACTAAAGATATTGTGGCAGAAACAAGGATTTTTAATTGATGTCTTGGGAACAAGTCAGGAATTCTTTGTAAAACTCCAACTCAATGTCAAAGAAATAAATCCATTCCTACCATTTCTCCTGCTCTGCTTTAGTTGCTAAAATTCACAAAGAAAATGAGTAATGGTGATGGTGATAGCTAATACTTCTTCAGCACTTACCATGTACCAGGAGGCACTGTGCTGATCCATTCAACTGGAATATCTCATTTAATCCTCACCAGAACTTTCCAGGATACATGCTCTCATCATTCCCATTTCAAAAACCAGGCAACCTAGGCACAGAACCATTAAGGACCTTGCCAAAGTCACATTGCACATGACAGAGAAAGGAATATACACCCAGACACTCAGAGAAAGGGAAAGGAAACTCCGCTGGGAGCCCCTAATTAAGTGTGAGGGGCTACAACATAGAAATGAATGGTGTGGATTTAGTTCTTCCAAAAAATATTCAAAGTATAAAGACACAAATATGAACTACCAATATAGACATGTTTGAACTGATACAAACTGACCTTTGAACTGGGTAACACCTGGACAATTCTAATTTCACAGAATCTGTCTCAAGAAAACTGCTAGGTACTTAAATGCCCAACACTGTGTCCCACAAGAAACACAGTATGTTTTTGACTGTCCTTTTAAGAGATTTCACACTGTAAAGACTCTCTAGTTACACTAAAAATACTATAATAAAAGTGATCATCCCTGAAAATTATTATAAGGCTTGCAAAGAGAATTCTAACACTACAGCCTACACAGGAAGGCATTATGCTAACACCAACTAACTGCTGCGAAAACAATTCACTTTCTTTAAAACAGAAAAAGGGAATGTTCCACGCAGGCATATGTTCACATTTTAACTGAGCAGTGGGGATAAGAAGCAGCCTTCTGAATTGCATTGTCCCATACGGTCGCCCCTAGCTGATACAGGATTTGAAACGCTTAGTAAGAAACAAGAAAGCAAAATATCTCATTAACATTTTAAAAATCCTGATTACATGTCAAAATGACATTTTAGATATACTGGATTACAGAGATTATTCTAATTAATTTCATGTTTCGTTTTACTATTTCTGGTTGCTATTACAAAACTTAAAAATACCTATGTGGGCTGGGCGTAGAGGCTCACCGTTGTAATCCCAGCACTTTGGGAGGCCAAGGCAGGTGGATCCCTTGAGCTTAGGAGTTCAAGACCAGCCTGACCAACATGGTGAAACCCCCGTCTCTACTGAAAATACAAAAATTAGCCAGGCGTGCTGGTGGGTGCCTGTAATCCCAGCTACTCAGGTGGCTGAAGCAGGAGAATCGCTCAAACCTGGGAGGTGAAGGTTGCAGTGAGCCAAGATCGTACCACTGCACTGTAGCCTGGGCAACATGGCCAGGCTGTCTCAAAAAAAAAGGGGGGGTGGGGCTTGTGTGGTTCACGATCCATTCCTACTGGACAGTGGAGAACTAGAAAAAAAGCTGGAAAAATAAGTGGGGAAAAGAAATCCCTATCTAGAATGGCTGACGCGTGTGGCTTTAAAACCCTGCATAGCACTATGAAAGTGAGCTTCAGTGTCTCCTTCACGGCCTAACTCCACTAATGCTCCCACTCCCAAGCCCAAAACTAGTCAAACCCTCTGTCTTTCAAACCTCTGCCTATCCCATTCCCACAATTTAGGGGAACTCTACACTTCTTCTCTATTCCTTTTTTCTATTCAAGAGACTACTAACTCAATGGGGGTAGAAAGTATTTTTATGGAGCCAACTCTCATTCCTTGGTCTATTCATTGCTTTAGCAATGGAAATGTGAGGCTCATAAATCCATCAGGAAGCCTAACGCCTTGGCTTGGCACTGAATAATACAGAAACAGTCGCTTAGTGTTCAGCAGGTTTTCAGAGGCAACTGAGTTAAGGGGGCCCACAGCAAATACAGAAAACAGGACAATTGCATTACAGTCATTACTATTTCTGAAAAGCACAACCAGATGAATCAATGTTGTACCCTAGAAATCTAGTTCGCAATCTTTCAGTGGCCACAAACACTCTGCAAGCAACACGACTCTGCAACCCTTTTCTAAAGATTACTCCCCCTTTTTCAGTAATGTGATAAGTGAACAAAAGCAAACTTTCTAAGAAGTTTAGGCACTCATGGGGGTGCCCAATTCACCATGTGACCATTCATCGTAGTGTCACCTTTCTAATTTCATGCCTATCCCTTTAAAGGAGAGTGGGCAGGGCATGGTAGCTCATGCCTGTAATCCCAGCACTTTGGGAGGCCAAGGTGGCCAGATCACAAGGGTAAGGGTTTGAGACCAGCCTGGTCAACATGGTGAAACTCTGTCTCTAATAAGAATTCAGGCCGGGCGCGGTGGCTCAAGCCTGTAATCCCAGCACTTTGGGAGGCCGAGGCGGGTGGATCACGAGGTCAAGAGATCAAGACCATCCTGGTCAACATGGTGAAACCCCGTCTCTACTAAAAATACAAAAAATTAGCTGGGCATGGTGGCGCATGCCTGTAGTCCCAGCTGCTCAGGAGGCTGAGGCAGGAGAATTGCCTGAACCCAGGAGGCGGAGGTTGCGGTGAGCCGAGATCGCGCCATTGCACTCCAGCCTGGGTAACAAGAGCGAAACCCCCTTTAAAATGTTTCCAAAAAAAAAAAAAAGAATTCAAAAATTAGTCAGGCTTGGTGGCACCTGTAATCCCAGCTATTCAAGGAGGCTGAGGCAGGAGAATCGCTTGAACCCGGGAGGCAGAAGTTGCAGTGAGCCGAGATCCACGCCACTGCACTCAAGCATGGGCAACAGAGCAAGACTCCGCCTCGGAAAAAAAAAAAAAAAAAAAAAGACAGAGTCCCTTAGGGAACACAGCCCTAAATGCCAGCACTTTAGGAGGCCGAGGCCGGTGGATCACGAGGTCAAGAGATCCAAATCATCCTGGTGAACATGGTGAAACCCCATCTCTACTAAAAATACAAAAATTAGCTGGGCATGGTGGCACACGCCTGTAGTCCCAGCTACTCAGGAGGCTGAGGCAGGAGAATTGCTTGAACCCAGGAGGTGGAGGTTGCAATGAGAAGCCACTGCACTCCAGCCTGGGTAACAAGAGTGAAACTCTGTCTCAAAAAAAAAAAAAAAAAGAAAAAAACGTGGATGGACAAACATACCCCTCCGATCATGATTCCACTGGACTACTGTGAGGCTTGAGAAGAATATTTTTAACAAACTCCTGTGCTCAGATACAAGTGGTCAACAAACCACTTTCTGAGCCAGGCTAATTTGCTCAAATCATTAACCATGAAACTCCACTGCTAATGGAAGACAAGAAAAATGAAAATCTTTTATAAAATAAGTTTAGAGAAACATTCTTAAGCTCTCTAAAATGATATATTTGCAGAAATCCTGGAGATAAAAATGTGTTTTGCTTTTCTTTCTGGTGTGGGTTTTGAAGGTCGCAGGACTCACAACAGATGTGGCCTGGTTAGAGCCATAGAGGTCTGCATGGCTAATGACAGCAAGTGTAATGGCACGACAGCTGAGGCACTGTAGCTGCAACAGTTGGTGAGCTCCAGCCCAGCAGGACAAGCCCCTGGTTCTGCCAACACAGACGGTGTATTCCTTACAGGCAAGCTGCCCAGGAGTGGCACCAGCAACTTACATGCCCCGTCGTGGTCACAAGCCCCTTCAGTCAAAGAAATAGCAGCAGACCTGAGGAAGACCCGTCTAAACATATCTCAGGTGCAAAATAAGACGCACTATCATTTTCATGGAGCAAATGAAATAATGAACCACTACATTAAGGGCAACAATCTTGGGAGCCATGAAACTAATCAATCATTATATTATCACATATCTAGGCATTTCCATGATAAATCCTTTTTTTAATAGCATTCATTGCTTTTTCTGATAATAAAAGCAATAAATATTCACTATAGAAGCACATTAGGCAAAGAACATTAATGAGCAGAGTACATTAAATAGGCAAGAGAGTACATAAATAGCATAAACAAGAAAATAAAAATAACCATAACCACCGTTCACATTTCAGTGTATTTCCCTCCTTTGTTCTAATAAACACTAGGCTCATGTTTTAAATGCATGGTGAATTGTTAAAAAATGAGTATGTTAAACGATGTAACTCCCCAAATAAAAGAATGTGTAAAAGTAAAGCTCATTTCCATAAAAATTAAAAGTACGGCCACTAACAGGCCATGTGACTGCCCAAACCTACTCCCTTGTGTGTGAGAGCAGAGGACTGGGAAAATGATTGCTATGGTCACAGGTCTTACAAGGTCTAAATCAACTATTTACCTTTACTGTCAAGTAATCTAATTCGACCCAGAGCAAAGATGGCAAACTGATAGCCTACTCTATGAAACCCAGAAATATAGCATTTTTTAAATGTCAGTCAGTTGCCAACCTTTACAAAGAAGAAAGAAGACAGGACAATCAGACTTTACTCTTCCCTTTAAAAATGTTACTATCAAGCCATCCTGAAACATACAGCAACAATTGGCCCAGATGCACAGTTGTGGGCCACCTTCACTTAGTGCAAATGTTCTTCTTTTCACCACTGCCCCTACTAATCACTATTCTCCCTTCAGCTGGGATGCCAGATATCAGATGCCAGATTATCCTTGCGCCTGTATTTAATTTTGTAAGCCCCTTTAGTTACAGTGTGCCTCCCTGGTACTTTCCTTTTTTTTTTTTTTTTTTTTTTTTTTGGAAACAGCGTCTCTCTCTGCCACCCAGGCTGGAGTGCAATGGTGCAATCTCAGCCCACTGCAGCCTCAACCTCCCAAGCTCAAGAGGTCTTCCCACCTAACACTCTCAAGTAGCCAGGAATACAGGTACACGCCACCATGTCCAGCTAATTTTTTTTTGTGGGGCGGCGGGGGGTGTCGGACGAGTATAGATAAGGTTCCACTATTATGCCCAGACTGGTCTCAAACTCCTGGGCTTAAGCAAGCCTTCCATCTCAGCTTCCCAAAGTGCTGGGATTATAGGCATGAGCCACCATGCCTGGTCCCTGGTTCTTTTAAGCATACGGGTTTTCAAATATGTTACAGCACCTAAGGTATAAAACAAGAAGATACAAAAATTAATATATAGCTTTTAGCTAAATCATCTTAATTGAAAACTTACTGTGTACTAGACACCATTTGTACATCTTTTGTTTTTAACTATTTTTTTTAAGCACAGGTCTCCCAGGATGGAGGGCAGTGGTACGATCAGAGATCATTGCAGAAAGCTCAAACTCCTAGGCTCAAATGATCCTCTTGCCTCAACCTCCCGAGTAGCAGGGACCACAGGCACATGTAACCACACACAGCTAACTTTTAAAATATTTTGTAGGGATGGGGTCTTGCTATGTTGACCAGGCTGGTCTTGAGCTCCTAACCTCAACTGATTCTCCTACCTTGGGCTCCCAAAGTGTTGGGATTTTTTTTTTTTTTTTTTTTTTTTTTTTTTGAGACAGAGTCTCGCTCTGTCACCCAGGCTGAAGTGCAATGGTGGGATTTCAGCTCACTGCAACCTCCACCTCCCAGATTGAGGCAATTCTCCTGCCTCGGTCTCCCGAGTAGCTGGGACTACAGGCACGCGCCACCATGCCTGGCTAAGTTTTTGTATTTTTAGTAGAGATGGGGTTTCACAGTTTTAGCCAGGATGGTCTTGATCTCTTGACCTCATGACCCACCAGTCTCGGCCTCCCAAAGTGCTGGGAGTACAAACATGAGCCACCACACCCAGCCCCCTCACAGTATCTTTTTAAAGTAAGCACCAGACTTGCTCAAAGTCGTACAGGTGAGTGCCGAGACGTGTCCACCTAACTCCAAGTCCAAGACAGTGAAGACAGTAAATCATTCAGACTCTGTAATTCAGTCGTCTCCAACAGCCTGTTCCTCTTTGCCAGCATGCTAGGCCAATTTGAGAGGCATAAACGCCCTCGAAGAAGATGAAAGAAAGACATGGAGATGGACATGGGACTGAAAGTGGCAAATGTCAACAGAGAAGAAAAACAATGAAAATACCACAAATGGTTTAGCTACCAGCTGGTAAAGTGCTTCGCCTGGCAAACAGGTAGACCAGCCTTCCACACCAGCCCGAAGCAAAACTGTAAAGTAGATAAGACTCAGGCATCAGCAGTAGCCAAGAAGCTTCACAAACTGCTTAGGAGAAAAATTATCCAAAATTGGAAATAATGAGAAGACATCATGACCTTTCAATGTCGTGGTAGGTGAAGAATTTAACAAGCTCACCCCAAATTATTTAGTTACCTAGAACATATCATTGTTTGTCTTGATATTAAAATGATTAAAGGTAAGGCTTGGTGACCTTACACATTAACCTGTAGATTTATGTCCAGTTTAAAGAAAAACAGGCAGCAGCAGTATTACCCTGTAGGACATTAACCAGCGCTGGATCTAACCTAGCAATCATATTCTGGTATTCCTTTGTAACTTATGAATACCCAGTGCCTCAAAATGCCCTTTAAACCAACTTTACTTGATTATTACTTGCCTTAATAATGAGCTGCATTCAACATGTATTCATTTTGTTTATATAAAAGCCATGTTTTAAGCTTTTTGAAAATTACAGGCCGTGCGCAGTGGCTCGTGTCCATAATCCCAGCACTTTAGGAAGCCGAGGCGGGCAGATCACCTGAGGTCAGAAGCTCAAGACCAGCCTGGTCAACAGGGCGAAACCCTATTTCTACTAAAAATACCAAAAATTAGCCAGGTGTGGTGGCAGGCGTCTGTAATCCTGGCTACTCAGAAGGCTGAGGCAGGAGAATCATTTGACCTGGGAGGCAGAGCTTGCAGGCTGGGCAACAGAGTGAAACTCCATCACAAAAAAAAAAAGAAAATTATGTTTTTACGCAGCAATGACTTAAACCACTTTCCCAAACAACTTGGGCTCCAGGCCTATCCCTCTCCCCTCCTACATTCAAAACTACAGCACTCAGAAAAATGCCACAGAAAATCAAAATTAAATTCAATAGCTCAATCTTAATAAGTTAGAACAGCTTAACAAATCATAAACTCAAGGGAACTGTCAATCTAACAAAGAAGATTTCTGGAGATGCAAAAATACAATAATAATAATCCTTAATGGGAAAACTTCAGGCATCAAAACAGGCAATTCAGGGGGGCATGCATTAGAGAAGACATAATTCTATCAGCAGTCTTTTTAATGGATTATAAAATGGCTTTATGGGTATTTTATATGTCCTAGGTAGGAAAGTGCCTACTTACAATTATATTTAACAACTTTTTGTGTGTTACCCATTTAATGGCAGTATATTTCCATTATACAAATTCTCAATACAAGTGAGATTTTATATTTCCCTCAAATTAGCTCAATTTCTCTAGATATAATCTAACAACCAAATCCTATATATTTTCGACCATTAACCCATACATACATCTATTAATGCTGAAAAGGATCCCACCAAGTCGTAAATTAAAAGACCCTTTCACTTGAAAGAGACGGTAAACAAGCAGACAGCAGGAGAAGCGGAAGGCCCAAAACAAAGCCACTACACATAAACCACAGTAATGAAACTTGACTGAAGTCTGAAGATAAGAACTGCAGCTCTGTGCAGATTTATGTCACAAGGTCATGGAGTTTGATGATTCACTGGAAATATTTAAACTAGAGAGGTTAGATGAAATGTATGCGGAAGGCTTGTTCTCTACCACTCATCCCAGCCAGCCATAAACTCCTGGCTCTTCTCCAACCAACACTCAACAGTGCCTATTTGATACCAGTGAGGCAAAAACCCAGCTTTGTTGATACCACATACCTAACCTAAACCCAAGTCAGATAGGACTTAAGGATCAGAGAACTCTCCTGCTGTGCCAGGCCTTGTTCTCTTGACCTGACTCAACATTGGATTCCAGAATAAGAATAAAACAGATGATAAGACATTACCAATCTATTAGAACTGGCCCTCAGGATTAAATGTGCCACATGAAAAGGAACATTTCTCCAGGAGTGCTGTGGTCATTTGCAATGAACACAGTAGCCTTTCTAAGCCAAAATATAAATAAAAATAATAATAAAAAAACAAGAAGGTGGCGGGAGTGGTGGAGGTAGGAGGCAGGGAATCAAGTCTTCGAAAGAGAAGAATAGAGTGTATAGAATCACTCTACCCAAATTCAAGACTTCTTCTATATCTAGTATTATCAAGACTGTATGGTACAGGCAGAGATTCAGGCATAAAGATCAATGGAACAGAATAGAGAATGCAGAAGGAGACCCACAGAGTACAGCCAACTGATTACTGACAAAGGTGCAAAGGTAATTCAATGAAGATAGTCTTTTCAATAAATGGTGCTGGAGCAACTGGATATCCATAGATTTAAAAAAAAAAAAATGTGTGTCTCACACTTTGGGAGGCCGAGGTGGGTGGATCACTTGAGGTCAGGAGTTCCAGATCGGCCTGGCTAACAAGGGGAAACTCTGTCTCTACTAAAATTACAAAAACTAGCCAGAAATCGCTTGAACTTGGGAGGTGGAGGTTGCAGTGAGCCCAGATCACACCATTGCACTCCAGCCTGGGCAACAGAGCAAGACTCTGTCTCCAAAAAAAAAAAAAAAAAAAAAAAAAAACAAAGTGTATCTCAAGCTAAATCTCACCACTTACACAAACATTAACTCAAAATGGATTGTACATTTAAAGTATGAAACTTATAAGCAGTAAAAAAGGAGAAGAGAAAATCTTCGGTACCTGGTGCTTGGTGAAGAGTTTTCAGATATGACAACGAAAGCATCGGCCAGAGAGAAGAAATTAATCAACTGGATTTCATACAAAGTAAGAAAGTTTGCTCTGCAAAGAGCCTTGGTGAGAGGATGCAAGAACAGGCTCTAGACTGATAAAAATATTTGCAAACCACGTAACTGATAGGGAACTACTATCTAGAGTGTGTGTAGAACTCTCAAAACTCAACGGTAAAAAGAAATCCAATCAGAAAGTGGGCAAAAGACACAGAGAGGGGACAGTGAAAGAGCACATGAAAGGGTATTCAGTATCATTAGCCATCAGGGAAATGCAAATTGGGACCACACTGAGATATCACTGCACACCTATCAGAATCGCTAAAATAAAAAATAGTGGCAATACCAAAAACTGCAAAGGGTGGATGCGGAAAAACTGGATCTCTCATGCATTGCTGTTGGGAGCGTGGCGTGGGAAAGGTACTCTGGAAAAGAGTCTGGCAGTAACAGAAACTAAACATACATTTACCATACACGCCAGCAACTGGACTCTGGGTGTTTATCCCAGGGGAGTAAAAACTTAGGACCATCCGAAAACATGTAAACACTGTTAATATTTGACTTTGTAGCAGCAGGAAGAGAAAAAAAACAAAATCTCCCTCAAAAGGTGAAAGGTTAAACCAACTGCAGTGCCTCCACGCCGCAGACTACAATAAGGCCAAGCAAACTATTGGTGCACGCAATGACTTGGATGGAGATCAGCGGCACTATGAAGGTCACATACTACATACATATTCAATGATTCCATGTATCTAGCTTTCTTTTGTTTTGTTTTGTTTTGTTTTTTTTTTTTTTTTTTTTGGAAATGGGAGTCTCACTGTGTCACCTGGGCTAGAGTGCAGGGGCACGATCTCAGCTAACTGTAACCCCCACCTCCCAGGTTCAAGCCATTCCCATGCCTCAGACTCCCAAGTAGCTGGGATTGCAGATGCCAACCACCACACCCAGCTAATTTTTGTGTTTTTAGCAGAGATGGGTTTCACCATATTGGTCAGGCTGGTCTCAAACTCCTGACCTCAAGAAATCTGCCCGCCTCAGCTTCCCAAACTGCTGAGATTACAGGCACGAGGCACACCGCCCAGCCCAATATTCTCAAAATGACAAGATGAGAGAGATGTAAGACACATCAGTGGAGGCCACGATTTGGAGATGGCAGAGGGAAGGATGTGTGTGAATCTAAAGGTGCAGAATGAGGGAAATCTCTGTGGCATGGGAATCATCCAGTATCTTGACTTTGGCAGTGATTACACAACACATGAGATAAAATGTCCAAGAACCACAAACATATACTGTGCCAGTATCAAACTCCTGGTTTTGATATTGTACTTTAATTCTGTAAGATGGCACCACTAGAGAAAACAGAAAAGAGGGGTATGTGGGACCACTCTGAACTATCTTAGCACTTTCCTGTGAATCTATAATTATTTCAAAATTAAAAGTGTTAATGATATTTTTAATATATCTCTTCTAAAGATAATCTAACAACAGTCATCATTTTTACTTTCCATCCAACCCTTTTTGATAGAAACAAGGACCTCACACCATGAAAAATATATATATTTAAAAACAATGAGACCATAGGGGTTTTCCTTTTCTTGTTTCACCAAAAATGTGCACATGTATCCTATTTCAAATTGTAATACCAAGGGGGAGGAAAGGAGGAAGATGAGGGCAGATAAAACTTAGCAACTTCTTGGAAAGATATCTCCACAGATAATCAGGCCATGAAAATTTAAAGCTGTTGTGACAGTAAAAAAAAGCAAGAAAAAAAAGTTGAAAAGTCACCGTGACTTTAAAGCTGTAATTTCCTGTTGATTATCCAGTAAAATACTGGGAAATAAAACAAAAGTTTATTGCCACACATTACGAGGCCTTTGAACAATGTGCCAATTAAAGGATGGATTTATAAATTCTACAACAAAGACACTTCCTGAAAAAAAGGAGAGAAGAAATCAGAATAGTCCTAAATATTTGACTTAGGCTGAATACTGCATAGTTCTAATCTAGGGCGGGTCACAAAACCAACTCCTCTAAATTGATCATCGACCTCTGCCCATCCCAACAAACCTGCTCCCCAAATAATTTTTCAAGTTCCACTTGTTTCTCTCAAATCATTCATGACTTGCAGAACTCCAACATGAATTGGTACCTTTATACAGTTAAGAACAGAAAATACATTTCCATGATCAAATAACTATGTATTAGGCATCTGTGTGCCCGAGTACACTCCATCTTAAGGAAAATTTTAAAAGCAGTTTAAAAATGTAACCAAAATAAACAGACATAATGCAAAATTGACCATTACTCATTTCCTAACAAAAATTACAATTTCACTTGGAAGTTATTGCACTGAAATTAAAGGAAAAGAGGACTTGAAATTTGATACTAACTTTCATACTCCATATAGTTGCTTTGAATATAAGCCTTGCAGGGAGACTTATGCATCAACAGAGCTCCAAAAGCCCGATTCTAATTCTAGCAAGTAAGTTGGATGCCCCATCCGGTAACTGATCCCTCCCTGATCCAGATGGCTTCCTCTGCTACACCAAATTCAATTTAGTGTCCAAATTTCCCTTCAGCTCAATTGCGAGCTTTGCTGTGGTTTGACTGTATCCTCGCAAAGTTCAAGTGTTAGACACTTGATCACCAATGCAGTGGTATTGAGAGGTAGAGCCTAATGGATGTATTGGCCCACAGGGGCACTGCCCTCATGAATGGATTATGAAGGGAGAGGGTTCATTATAAAAAGACTAGTTTGGCCGTGTGTGTGTGTGTGTGTGTGTGTGTTGTATGTCTTCCCTTCTGTCTTTGCCTTTCCACCTCTTACTATGCAATGACACAGCAAGAAAGCCCTCACCAGATGTCAGCCCCTCTACCTTGGACTTCCCAGCCTCCAAAAGCATAAGCCGATAAATTTCTTTGCCTTATAAATTACTCAGTCTGCAGTATTCTGTTATAGCAGCACAGCACAGATTAAAACAAGCTTAAAGGGTTCAAATCGGTCTACTTTTTCTGCTGGTCTCAATGCAACACTTCGTGTTGCTGCATCTTGTCACATTGAAAAGAACTACTCGAAAGCCAAATCTGACCCAAAGAGGACAGAGCAGAAAGTTAGAAACAACCTGAAGTTTCCAATGAAGTTTGTTGGTCACTGATTGTCTGGAAATACACTACCTCTAGAGCTCCAGTATCTATACTAACTTATTTATTTTCTCATTGTTCTGAGTTGGGTCTTCCTTTACCTGAACCAACAGCATCCCAAGTGACACATGGATTTTGGGGATAACCTCTGTGGATTTTAAGGAAAAAAAAGTTTTCCATAAATTTCTTGATTTAGGAAAATATGCAGGACATGGTTTTAAATATGAAAAACAGGACACAAAGTTGATCCAAAAATATAATGTTCTTCTTGATTGTTAAATTATTGTATAATACTTCATCTTATAGACAGTCAAATCCCACAGTCAGCTAATGTGACTTTGTGTGAGTTAGAAAAGATACTTCCTCCTCTAGACACATCTCTGCCATCTTGCAGGATAAAGGCCCAATAACTGTATTGATCAATCGCATAGTGACTCCGTAGTGAATGGTACATCTTTGAGTTTGTAAACATCTCTACAGCTAGAGGCAACTCTAATACTAACTTCTAGGAAGCTACTGCATCCTTGAACTCATCATCAAATTTCAAATGGTTAGCAACACAATCAAAACTGATGACACTCTATTACTGAAAGTGCTAAAACACTTCAGGTCGTAATTCTAATGTAGACACCCATCTGGAACAGTAATCAATTCTCAAGTAGTCCCAGAGAATGACCAGTGACCAGAAACAGAAATGTACAATAATTCCAGCTAGGGAAGAATCAAAACTGAAGAGTAAAATTTGGTTCAAATTTATTATGCTTGGTTAAATTTACAATGTCGTTGAAAGGCAAGAAGAAGTTAAATAATCCTGTAAGACAATCACCAGAGAGATGTCTGATTAAGTGCCAGCAAATAGAATAGACAATAAATTAAAATTACAAGCAAGAAGAGTGGACTTAAGGACATCACAGCTAAAATACTTAAATAATCAAGGCCATCGCAGCAGAAACAAGTGACAAAGCTAATCGTCTAAGTTATAATGGCCAGTGTCTTGCCACTGGATAATATTTCTAAAGCCTCTAACTGCATTTTCCATTGATGAGGATTAATCCATCAAGGAAGGTCAGCTTTAGAAATCAGGCTACGTCAGAAATACAGGTCTCTCTTCCGGTATTATTTTAATCCACTCAATTAATGTGCACTTTGTGCCTACCACGTCCTGCACATACAGCAGTGAAAGAAACTGACAAAAGTTCTTGCCATCCAAACCTCATCCATGATGTCACAAGTCAGGATGGTAGTAGCCCTTGAAGTAGAAAGAGGGGAGCATGGGGAGGCCTTAGGGAGAATTAGTGATACTGTTTTTAGGTCTGGGAGTGGGTTACATGGCTGTGTTCAGATACTGTGATTACTCATTGAGCAGTTCACTATAATGTGTACATTTTCCCACGTGCATGTTACATTTCAATACAAGCTTAAAAGTCCCCTGTTGGCCATGTGTAGTGGCTCATGCCTATAATCCCAGCATGCTGGGAGACCGAAGTGGGCAGATCACTTAAGGTCAGGAGTTTGAGACCAGCCTGGCCAACATGGCGAAACCCCATCTCTCCTAAAAATACAAAAATTAGCTGGGTGTGATGGTGCACGCCTGTAATCCCAGGTACTCAGGAGGTGAGGCGGGAGAATCATTTGAACCTGGGAGGCAGAGGCTGTGGTGAGTCAAGATCCCGCCACTGCACTCCAGCTCCAGCCCGGGGGACAGAGCAAGAATCTGCCTCAAAATAAATAAATAAATAAAAACTCCCCTGTCATCACGGTGTTTACCTCCTAAGTGGGACAAAGGAGGGAGAATTCGTAAACAAGATAAAGTAAAACACATAGAATGACAAATGGTGCCCAGGAGAAAAAAAAGCAGGGAGAGGAGACAGGACAAGTCAGGACTGGGCTGTAATGTGAGCGAGAGTGGCCTTAGGAAAATGTGACATTTGAGTGAGGACTCACAGAAGCAGTCAAGAGCAAGCCCTCCGGGTCTCAGAAAAGAATGTTCCAGGAAAGGGGAGAGCAATTACAAAACGGTGAGGCAGAAGGGTGCCTGGGAAGTGTGAGGAACAGCAGGCAGGCCAGGGTGGCCAGAGCAGAGTGAGTGGGGAGTGGAGGGAAGTGGCAGGGGTCCGACAGGTGGTGGGGACCAGATGTCCTCCGTGCCTGCTGTTCCCTGGAAGACCTCTCCCTTGAGAAAGGGACAGCTATTCATGGAAGTAGCAAGGTGATAATTCGCTTTTTCGCAGCAATGCTCTGGTGGCTACTGATTCCAGATATGCAGAAATCTTATCTGAATAATGCAGATCAAATATTGCTAGTACTATATACATGAGCGTGTTTCTGAGACAGGCAAAGGCTCTCCATTAGAATTATTTAATTCAGTCCATTTACTGATCCAATGATTTGAGAAATGAGAGCAAGAGAACCAACACCAAAACAAGCTTTCTGCCTCGGAGTTTCTATTTTCCCCACCCTAATTCCTTTTGTAATTAAGCAAAGGTGCTGTCTTCCGGTTTTCCTTGATTTCTTCATTCTACGAGTGTTTTAGAGGCCCTGCTAGCGGGGAGGCCCTACAGGCAGGAGGTGCTGGCCCTCGAAGTCACAACAAGCCATTGTCATTGAAGGAGTTCAGAGTTCTGTAACCAGGGGTGCAGGTACACGGGAGGGGCATCTGACTCTGGGTGTGGGGCATCAAGGAAGGCCTTGGGAGGAAGCCATGGCCAAGGTAGGGCCCAAAAGACAACATGGTGTGGGAGAGACCAGAAAAATAAAATAGCACGTGGCTCGGCATGGTCAGCCAAACTCATCACAGATATTATTACCTGGATCACTCCATAACGTCAAAATTCCGACTCATTCAAATGCATAGGATGCTGGTCAACTACACTGTAGATTATTCAAATATCCTTATCTCAATGATTGATCAATGGAATGACTTCCAAGTCATAAAACCTCCAATTCTGACTATTTTAGAACTTGTGGTCCATTTGGGCAGCAATTTGATTAGCCATACCTAGAAAGAGAGTGTCCAGTACAAATTAAAAGGAAACTGATTAACCGGTTGAATAAAACCATTTTGTACACTCCAGACAGCTAAATCAGCAAATGAGGCATGTTCCAGGCAAAACAGGTTCGTATATTGACCCGGGAGATGTTTCAGTAGAGGAGGGTTTCTCAACCTCAGTGTTACTGACATTTGAAGCAGGACAATTAGTTGTCGTAGGGGCATGACATGGGCAGTACTGTTAAACAGCATCACTGGTCTCTACTCCACGAGATGCCATTAGCAAGCCCCGCTCCCAGAGATGACAACCCCAAATGTTTCCGGGCATTGCCAAATGTCCCCGGGTAGCAAAATCACCCCCAGTTCAGAAACACTGCAACAGAGTGAAAACTTCAGAAGTTTTTGTTATTGAAGGACTTCTGGCAAGAACACGGAAGACAAGGCAGAATGTGCCACTGCTCCAGGCCCAGGACACTTCTGTGTTATTCAATAGAGCAGCATGAAAGTGATGAGCAGACTCAACTTAACAGTTAGCCCTGCTTTTCCAAACCCCAAACACCCATGGCCTCAATTCAGAGAGAAGACTTCAGAATTGATTAACGCAACTTTGAGGAGGAACAAGCAGGATGAGGGATTAAGAAAAGGAAAAAGAGAGGGTAAGGAACCACAATAGGAAAGGGCCAGCCACCACGCAGGTTTCTTCCAGCTTCTCTCTGTTCCCTGTCTCTGCCACTGCCAGGCCTGATGACAAAGACACCACCAAAGGCAGCATTATAGAGGAAAACTGGCAATGCAGAGACCCAGGAGAGCCGAGAGTCCCTACAACGGACACAGGGGAGGAGCACGTCCCCTGAGTATGCACCCCCCAGACACTTCAGCAAGAAAAAGCCTCCACACCAGTCATCCCCACAACTCCCAGTTAGAGGCCCAAGGCTGCAGGGGCTTGAAAAATACTTCAGAACACTTGTGGTCTTCTCTTTTAATTAAAGAAATGAAGCCCAGGGCCTTTCCTTGATTACATCTTCATAGAAAACACAAGTCATCGAACAAGTTGCTTCCCCCAAATTTCTACAATTCATACCCAACTGCCATTCTTCTGTCTCCATTGTAAGATCATACAGTTCCATAGCAGGCAAAACATCACAGTATCTCATGTCTGGAATCCTTGCTGTCTGGGAAAGCTTTTGCAAAAGGAGAAGTGAAAATCCTTGCCTAAAAATGAGGTTTGGGGATGTCTATTGGTTTTCAGTGAGCCAGATGACGGCTTGTATCTGTACCATTCTTGATGGATTGCTGGGGACAATCCATTAAGTCAACAAAGCTGGAACAGGTAAGAATTCAATGTTGATTGTTTATCCCCTTTCAACTTAAGAATCAAACTCCAAATTCAGTGTGTGTGTTGCAATTCAATGACTTTTGGGAAGTCAATAGCATTGAATTCCATGTATCTATTACAAATGGGAAAGGACTAGATGAGGGCAGGGCACTAAGCCAAAAAGGTTATCAAAACCTTGCTGCCAAGCCCAATTCTATCCAGCGAAATCATCAGCCCATTCTATGATTCTCAGGACCACTTCAATGCCCACGGCCTTCCCAAGTCCCTGGTTTCTAACTGCTTTTAAAAAGCTACTAAGTTACAGCAGCACAGAAGACGGAACACGAGCTGCTGCTGGAGATAGTTTTCCTGATTTTGTTTCAAAGCAACAGAGACACAGGCAAAAATTCCAACTTCTGCGCTTTCTGCCCACTCCCATAACTAAAAAGTGTCATATTTGTATTAGTTTTATCAATCGCGTACTCTTTTAACCCACTAAGACGAAAAGTGTGTTAAAGTGGATCCAGACCTTCTCCAGTATACACTTTGAATCAACCTGGCATTTTTCGATTTATTTCTATGGACCATTAAAGTTTGCTAAAATGAAAAGCAGCTAAGAATATAAAATGAGTTTTTAAAAATAATGTAAGCAATGTCACTGATCTAACAAATACTTCCCTGAATCAAGTTTTCAAATCTGTCTTGGTTCCGAGTCAGTTTTGGGTGTTTGTTTTTGAGACTGGAGTCTCGCTCTGTCACCCAGGCTAGAGTGCAGGCATGATCCTGGCTCCCTGCAACTTCCGCCTCCCAGTCAAGCCTCCCAAGAAGCTGGGACTACAGGTGCCCGCACCACCACGCCTGGCTCATTTTTTTATTTTTAGTACAGATGAAGTCTCACCATGTTGGCCAGTTGGTCTCAATCTCCTGATCCGAAGTGATTCGCCGGCCTTGGCCTCCAAAGTGCTGGGATTATAGGCATGAGCCACCATACCCAGCCAAGTCCTAGTTTTCAAAAAGCTACATGGTCAAACGGTAGCTTAATATGTTCTAATATCTACAATAAAACACAAATCATTCTTTACAGTAACACCTACTAGTTCTCCTTCAAGTAAAAAAAGTGTATGTATATCAATTTACTCATTGTGGGAAAACACAGAGTGATTCTGAGGCAGAGGCCTCTCAAGTTCTGGGTTTATTGCCTTTGGCCATGAAAACTTAGGCCTTAGTTTCCTCATCTGTAAAATGGGAATAATAACAGTATGTACCTCAAAGGGTTATGGTCAGGATGATGCATTGCATATCGGAAGCATAAATAAATTGTAACCATTACTATTATTGCTACTTTTTTTCTTTCCTGTAGGCATTCAGAGATTAACCACAAAAGGCAGAGAAAAATGGCTTGACTTTTAAAACACAGAAACCTTTTACAACATGTGAATACAAGAAACAGTTATACAAAAATTAAGAGCATCAATATATCTTTTGCAGTAAAGGCTACTAGAGTTTAAGACAAAGAAACAAGTCACCATAACTGGTTGTGGAGCCCGTGTCCCCAGTAATTTTATTTTTATTTATTTAATTTATCATTTATATTGAGATGGAGTCTCACTCTGTCGTCCAGGCTGAAGTGCAGTGGCACGATCTTGGCTCATTGCAACCTCTGCTGTCCCCGTTCAAGCAATTATCTTGCCTCAGCCTCCCCAGTAGCTGACATTACAGATGCCTGCCACCGCGCTCAACTAATTTTTGTAGTTTTTAGTAGAGATGGGGTTTCATCATCTTGGCCAGGCTGGTCTTGAACTCCTGACCTCGTGATCCACCCGCCTCAGCCTCCCAAAGTATTGGTATTACAGGTGTGAGCCACTGCACCCGGCCGGGAATTTTTATTTAAAGAGTAAGCAAGTATTTTGACCAGGCAGTTTACATACAGATTGTTTTAGCTGTAAAATGCTTTGAATTCAGGACACTTCATAATCCAAAGAAAAGATAATGAGAGAAAAAAGAGTACACAATGGGGACACATGTTAGATGAGTAATAAATATACCACTTTATGAAAAGGACAATAATTTCTTTATCCATGTGTTCTTGACTTACAAAATAATAATCAAAAATGCTTCTAAAACAGATTGTTTTCCCATAGGGTAGACGATCTTTTGTTTTGCTTTGGCTTTGTAATAAGAAATTGATTTCTCTCTTCTAGTGGAGATACATTTTGATAAACAACAAAATTCACTGTCTTAACAATATATTAGGACTCTACGGGTAAATTATTCATGGGAAAAAAAGCATTAAATTACCACAAAATAGCACTTCAGAGGCAGAAACATACTTCTGCAGAGATTAAGGTGAGTTAGAGGAACCTCAGAGTTGAGGCATGATCCCCAATTCTGGGAAAAAAAAGCCAACAAACCATTCCCTAAAGAGTTATAAAGGAAAGGGGAGTGGCAGTGGCAATGAGCTGAGAGTTTGGAGCCATTTCTGCGGCTTCCATGTGATTCTGGATGCCGTCATGCTAGATGCATTTCATTGCTCCCACCACCCTCACCACAGGAGACCCTCTCCATCCAGGATGTCATTCTGTCCCTCTTACGTCTAGCAGAGTACCCTACACGAAGCAGTGAGTACTGACTGCTGATCTATGTGGGGACTAATAGATACAGAGTTAGCACTTCGCTTCCTGGATGGGATTTAAGAGCCTAAAAGAAAATAAAGGGCCGTTAGTGGGAAACTACCGTGCACCCTATTCCATGTCCAATCTGGAGAGCACAGAGATGTGTGATCATGTGTCTTCATCGTGTCTTTTTTTACTTCTTTCCTGTTTTCTCTATTTTGGTTGCTCAGAATTCATCCCTCATCCTACCAGAAGCTTCATTTCTTTTTTGGAAACCTGCACTCCCTCCACTGCAGACAGTTAAGACAGTCGACCCAGCGGCGCTCGCTCCTGCTCCAGGAACTGGTGGCTAAGAGCCCAGGGCCGCCTTCCACCCAACCCAGTAGAGTCAGGGGGCAAGACACATGATCTGGGCCTCCCCAGGTGGACAGACACCTTTCTGAGGGCTGGATACAGCGGCTCACATCTGTAATCCCAGCACTTTGGGAGGCCAAGACAGACGGATGTCTTGAGCCCAGGAGTTCGAGACCAGCCTGGGCAACATGGCTAAACCTGGTCTCTACAAAAAGAAATACAAAAATTAGCCAGGTGTGGTGGTGCACACCTGTAGTCCCAGCTACTAGGGTGTCTGAAGTGGGAAGATGGCTGGAGCCTGGGAGGCGGAGACTGCACTGAGCTATGATCATGTCACCACACTCCAGCCTGGAGAAAGAGACGGCAACCTGACTCAAAAGCAAACAAACAAAAAAAGAATGAGCTCCTTAAGGAAAAAAGAAAAAAAAAATCAGGCAGGAGCAGCCTCTCTCTGTAGCAGGAGCTGCATCTATGAGCAGACCATCCCAACTTTAAGTGTGCCGCCCTCTAGCACTTGCTTCCCAGCATCTGGAATTCCTTGCCCGTGTTTCTTCACTTCGTCTCTCTATTCTGGGAGCTTCTGTAACCTTCCAAAACACTTCAGTTGAGTTACTCAGATTTGATTTCTGTTTGTGAACAAACAAAAAAATCCAAAGTGACCCTTGCAAAGAAAAAGACAGTGATATATTTATCAGGATTAGACTCAGGAAGCAGTAATGGAAAATATCAAAACAGGGGTAGCTAAGACAAGATACTTCTTGTAACTTGTAACACTCTCTACCGTTAATATAGTTCAGAGGTAGGGAAGTCTGGGATGATGGAACATTTCACAGTATCAAGGATCACGTGGGGACCTGAACAAATGACAGAAAGGTAGCCCTCCTGGTGGAAGGAGCCCTTCAGGTATAAGGTTTGGCAAATCCTTTTGTGGAAAGTAAAAGGCCCAACCTTTCTCTAAGAACACTACTTGAGAAACAGAGCCTGGATTCAATCTCAGCCCCTAACACCTTCCCTCAGTCACAGACCTTTTTTCAAATACTCTGCACAACTGATCCACAGCTGCCAGACGGGTTCCATCTTGTGGCTCTGCCATCTTCGGTACATAGTACCAATCTCTCGGTCCTAGACAGCTGCTTAAGATCCAGCCATTGTATTCACATTCCAGCTATCAGGGAGGAAGAAGAGACTAAGGACATGACACTCTACCATTGAGGAAACTTCCTAGAAGTTGCACACTTAAACCATGGCTAACTGCAAGGAGGATGGAGGCTGGTCTTGATTCCTTGCAGCTATGGGTCTACCTAGAAAAACAGGACTTCTGTTATTTAGAAATAAGAGAAGACATTGAACAGCCTCTAGTCCACTATCTAAGGTTCAATTAATATACTGGTATAAGACTAAAGATAGGCTGTGGCCTCTCCTTGAGGTTTGCAGAAGTGTGGCACAGTTGACAACTCACAAAATATATTAATAGTTGTGGAGCTCCTATTTTAGAGAAGACATATGAGCCAGGATTTTGGAGATCATTCAATTCAAATCTCTCATTTGGATATTAATGCTTCATAACATATATCATTTTGCAGATATGTAATGCTGTATTTTTAAAATACAGCATTATCATTCATTTGTAACCTAGCAATCTCTTTGTTAATTATTACAACAAATGCTTTAATGCCTTTTTAACATTTAAATCACCCGTGCAATTAGCACAATGTCTAATAACAAATGGAAATGGGCACATCACTTCTGCAGGCCATTTAATAGACTGTGGATGCCTCATTGCCACATAATAGATAAGGTGACCACCTTCTGCAAACCAAAAATTGGGACACGCTGCCTGCCACACACAAGAAGATGGTAACTGCTGAACACCAAGGCCAGCATGTAAAATCTGGGACTCTATTTAACAACAAGTCTTACTTTTAGAAAAATCATATTACATTTCGGGGAGGGGTAATAAAAATTGTAATAACCTGAACTTAAGGTCCATGAGAAACGGAGGGGTTATTTATCTGCCTCATTCTCTACTGTGATTCCCTTGTCTAACAAACAAGGTTATGATACATATAGAGGGTTAAAAATACTTGATGTTTCAAATAATCTGACAAAACCCTGATACACCCCTAAAGCTCTGAACCCAAACACATGCATTTAGTTGAAACTAGAAAAAAAATAAACAACAACAACAAAACTTGGCTGATGAAAGGGCGGACTTGGGATGCCAGATAAAAACTCCTAAAGTTGGTATGATGTTACAATGCCTACAACCTACCCCTCCCTGAACATCAAGACAGCTCATTCTCTAATCTTGTCACCTCCCACTGTGTACTGAATCAGTAAATGTCAATACACCATTGATTATCATGTTCTATGCAGAAGCTGCTACATATGACCTTTCATGCGTGTTTTTATAGTTTTCCTCTAGATAAAAGTATGCATAAGCAAAAGAAGACATTACTTTGAGATAGGTGTATTAGTCCATTCTCACACTGCTATAAAGATACCACCTGAGACTGAGTAATTTATAAAGAGAGGACGTTTAATTCACTCACAGTACCGCACAGCTGCGGAGGCCTCAGGAAACTTACAATCATGGTGGAAGGCGAAGGGAATGCAAGCACCTTCTTCACAATGCAGCAGGAGAAAAGACAAACTGCCACTGTTAAACCATCAGATCTCCGGAGAACTCCCTCACTATCATGAGAACAGCATGGGGAAACTGCCCCCAGTGATCCAGTCACCTCCCACCAGGTCCCTCCCTCCACACCTGGAAATTACATTTCAGATGAGATTTGGGTGGGGATACAGAGCCAAATATTATCAACAGGGAAGAAAGGGATATGGATGTTTAGGAACTTGGCAATTCTCTGATGTTTTCTCTTTCAAAAAAAAAGAAAAAAGAAAGTCTTCAGCCACGGTGACAAGATATTAGCATCTGTTAAATGTCTCATATATTTACATGAAATTTTTTCCAATTCAAATTTTAAAAAATAACTGATGGCAGTTAAACTAAAGGACAATTTTTTAAAGGAATATAATAACAAGCCAGATGCAGTGGCTCACGCCTGTAATCCCAGCACTTTGGAAAACCAAGGCAGGCAGATCACCTGAGGTTAGAAGTTCAACACCAGCCTGGCCAACATGGCGAAACCCCGTCTCTACTAAAAATACAAAAATTAACTGGGCATGGTGGTGGGTGCCTGTAATCCCAGCTACTCACAAGGCTGAGGCAGGAGAATTGTTTGAACCCAGGAGGCGGAGGTTGCAGTGAGCCGAGATCACGTCATTGAATTCCAGCCTGGGCGACAAGAGCAAAATTCCATCTCAAAAAAAAAAAAAAAAAAGAATATAATAATATCACTAACTTTGTATCTGATCGGCCATATCTTTTCCAGAGTAAAACTTTTCTAATGTTTTAGAGACAGACAAGTATAAATTCACGCAGTAGCCATGGGGAAAGGTGAAAGCTTAGGTTAAGAAAGTAAAGAGAAAGCTTGTAAATTACTTTAAGTTCTTACAGATTCTGGATATTAGCCCTTTGTCAAATGAATAGATTACAAAAATTTTCTCCCATTGTATAGGTTGCCTGTTCACTCTGATAGTTTCTTTTGCTGTGCAGAAGCTCTTTAAAAAGTAGGCAAAGGATATTTACAGACACTTCTCAAAAGAAGTCAACAAACATATGAAAAAAGGCTCATCAGCACTGGTCATTAGAGAAATGCAAGTCAAAACCACAATGAGATACCATCTCACACCAGTTAGAATGGCGATCGTTAAAAAGTCAGGAAACAACAGATGCTGGAGAGGATGTGGTGAAACAGGAACGCTTTCACACTGTTGGCGGAAGTGAAAATTAGTTCAACCATTGTGGAAGACAGTGTGGCGATTCCTCAAGGATCTAGAACCAGAAATACCATTTGACCCAGCAATCCCATTACTGGGTATATACCCAAAAGATTATAAATCATTCTGCTGTAAGGACACATACACATGTATGTTTATTGCAGCACTGTTCACAATAGCAAAGACTTGGAACCAACCCAAATGCCCATCAATGATAGACTGAATAAAGAAAATGTGGCACATATATACCTTAGAATACTATGCAGCCATAAAAAAGGATGAATTCGTGTCCTTTGCAGGGGCATAGATGAAGCTGGAAAGCATCACTCTCAGCAAACACAGGAACAGAAAACCAAACACTGCATTTTCTCACTCATAAGTGGGAGTTGAACAACGAGAGCACATGGACACAGGGAGGGGAACATCATACACCAGAGCCTGTCGGGGTTGGGGCACTAGGGGAGGGATAGCATTAGGAGAAATATCTAATGCAGATGATGGGTTGATGGGTGCAACAAACCACCATGGCACGTGTGTACCTATGTAACAAACCCGCACGTTCCGCACATGTGTCCCAGAACTTAAAGTATAATAATAATAACAAAAGCACGTAAAGAGAATGCTGTATAAATAAGCGTCTAAATCAGGGTCCAATCTTTTAGCTTCCCTCGGCCACACTGGAAGAAGGATTTTCTTGGGCCACACATTAAATACACTAATACTAACTATAGCTGATAAGCTTTAAAAAATTGCTTAATAAAAAAAATCTCATACTGTTTTAAGAAAGTTTACGGATTTGTGTTGGGCCCCCTTCAAAGCTGTCCTGGGCTGCCTGCTGCCGTGGGCCACGGGTTGGACAAGCCTGGAATGACCTGGGGCCAACTACCAGTCAAGAGACTAACAGAAGTTTTCTCAGCCTTTGTTTACCTATTTTTAAAATGGTGCTACTCTTATCTAACCTCATAGGACTACTGTATGCACTACATGAGATTCAACGTGTAAAGAAATATCAACAATTGATTGATATTTCAATCGGTTTAAGGGGACTTGCCTGGTGCATAGTGAAATATCAATAATTGAGGCTAATTATCATCATTTAAGTAAGGAAGAGGTTTAAATATAGATCCAATGACGCTTAAGATGAAAACATTTAGGTAAAAAAGGTTGATGTTCTTCCATACTAGCTGTTTCCATTTTCAGACAGCTGTTTCCATCATATTTTAAATTTCTTCATCATCAAAACAAAAGCTTTCTGTGCTTATGCATGATTTTGTCATGCAACAAACCTATGGCTCAAACTTGAAGGGGCTGCCACTACTGCCAATAACTGGAGTGAAACACTCTCACAGTTCCTTGGCAATCACCCACAAGTCCTGGCTCATCCTTCTAGCTCAAGTGTGGTCCCAGGAACAGCAGCATCAGCAGCACCTGAGAAATTGTTAGAAATGCCAATTCTTGGGCCTCAACCCAGACCCTGGGAATGAGGCCCAGCAATCTATGTTGCATCAAGCCCTCCAGGTAATTCAGGGCCCTGCTAAAGTTGGAGAACCACTGACTTAGCTAACTTGCACAGTGAAAAGACTTCTTTCCATTCTTAGGAAATGAAGGACTAATAGTCAAGAGGAAGAATTGCTAGTCTCTACTAAAACTACAAAAATCAGCCGGGCCTGGTGGCACATGCCTGTAATCCCAGCTACACCAGAGGGTGAGGCAGGAGAATCACTTGAACCCAGGAGGTGATCACTGGAGTGAACTGAGATCACACCACTGCATTCCAGCCTGGGCGACAGAGCAAGATCCCAAAAATAAATAAATTAATTTAAAAAAAAATAAATGAAATAAAAAACAAAATGCAACCATTTAAAAATGTGAAAACCGGCCGGGCGCAGTGGCTCACGCCTATAATCCCAGCACTTTGGGAGGCTGAGGTGGGTGGATCACGAGGTCAAGAGATCGAGACCATCCTAGTCAACAAGGTGAAACCCCATCTCTACTAAAAATACAAAAATTAGCTGGGCATGGTGGCACGCACCTGTAGTCCCAGCTACTCAGGAGGCTGAGGCAGGAGAATTGCTTGAACCCAGGAGGCGGAGGTTGCGGTGAGCTGAGATCGTGCCACTGCACTCCAGCCTGGGTAACAACAGTGAAGCTCCATCTCAAAAAATATATATAAATAAAATAAAAAAGTGAAAACCATTCAAAGCCAATGAACCATATGGCTAAGAGTTCTGGGTCAGGGTGACAGGTCACATGCACTGATAAGCTTACACTCCCATCAGCGATATCCCCAGCTCACAAGCTCTACCTGAGCGGCCTCATCTGCAAAACGGAGACACCAATAGCTCTGACTCAGTGGGACTGTGGGAACAATAAAAACACGAAATAAACTTAAAGCACAAAATCCCCCAGCACAGACATGCATAGTGCTGAAATTAACATATCTGCAGCTGGTTGCATTGTTTTAACTGTAATCTTACTACCAGTGTTTGCTTCCTTCTGACAGACTTAAAATCCAAACTGCCCAGACCTTGCGACATTTTAAAAATCAACCTGTTTAATTTTGGTTTAGGGCAAGTCCCCCTGAAAGGCTCTAAACCACCTTCTCAGTCAAATGAAAAATAAGTTTCCAAAATATTTTTCAGAAATCCAGACTGATATCTTCCATTCAGAAATAAACTTTTATGCACTGCTCAATTTAAGATTTGCAGAGAGCCCAGTTCATTAGGGAAGAGCTAAGAAGTCAAAGTTTTGGTGAGCTAATGATCCCCCAGTTGGGCTGTGAAAGGTTCCCAGTGTCCTGAGGCTCCTGAGACACTCCTGGAGGCAGGTCACTGCTTCCATCATGACTCCAAAACATCATTGCTCTTCACTAGTACAGAGGGCTATTCAAAGTTGCCCTGACATAGTGACTCAGTATTTTTTAATGAACTCAGATCACCTATTGGCTGGGATGTGCAGAAAGAAGGACAGTCCTTTCATACTTTGTTAGAAGGAGCAGCACAAAGTGACAAAGCATTCTGGAGAGGCAAAGTTTCCATAAAAAAATAAAACTAACCACTGGGCACAGTGGCTCATGCCTGCAATCCCAACACTTCCCGGGAGGCCAAGGTGGGTGGATCCCTCGAGCTCAAGAGTTCAGGACCAGCCTGAGCAACATGATGAAACTCCATCTCTACAAAAAATACAAAAATTAGTTGGTCGTGGTGGTACACACCTGTAGTCCCAGCTACTTGAGAGGCGGAGGCAGTAGAATTGCTTGAACTAAGGAGGTCCCTGCTGCAGTGAACTGTGTTCACACCACTGCACTCCAGCTTGGGCAACAAAGTGACACCCCGTCTCAAAAATAATAATAAAATAGGTATTAAAAAATAAAAATATCCTTCAATACTATGACGGTAAAGTTTATGTGTCAACTTGACGGGGCCAAGATGCCCAGATATTTGGGTCAATCCATTATCCTGGGTATGTCCTGGAGGGTGTTTTGGATGAGATTAACATCTGAATTGACAGACTGAGTAAAGCACATGACCCTCCCCAATGTGGGTGGGATCACCTAATCAGCTGAAGGCCTGAACAGAACAGAAAGTCTAACTTTCCCCACTAATAAGAGGTAATTCCTCTTGCCTGGCTGCTTGAAAGCTGAAATCGCACTTGTTTCTTGCCTTTGGACTGCAACAGAAAAAAAATATCAATTCTTTCTGGGTCTTGAGCCTGCTGGCCTTGAACTGGAACTACACCATTGGCTCTCCTGGTTCTCCTGCTGGCCAACAGGCAGATCTTGGAACTTGTCACCCTCCATAATCCCATCAGCCAATTCGTTATAATAAATCTTTATATACAGATTCCATTGCTTCTATTTCTCTGGAGGACACTAACAAATACAAATACGAACTAAACTTCTGTGCATTTAATCATAGGTAAAAACACACATGTGCATGAAGATGCACAAGCTACTTTTGTTTTTCACTTCGGCATTATTTGTAATAGAACACAACTAAGAACAGCTACATACTCCATAAACTATGAAATATCCATACTATGGAAAACTACACAGCAGTTATTATCATAACAATAAAGACACTATCTATGGAGTGACCTTTATAGACTCCTAAGAGATAGTAAGTAGAAAAAAAAGATAGACTAATAATGTGAATATACCATTCACGTAACATGAAAATTAGGTACTTCCTCATATATAAATGCACAGTAAATATATAAATTCACAGCAGTTATCTCTGAGAGGAAACTGGAACTAGGAGGGGTAGGTGAAGTATGTTTCATGCATTTAAAAAATTTTTCAAACTTCAGTGTATTCATATGTTGCTTTTTAGTTAAAAAAAAATTAATGTACTTGCACATTCAGATAAAAGTCAAAGAAATTGAGTTAATGTTTTTTCTGCATTCTCCAAAGCAAGAAATTATGACTGTTAGCTTTATACATGCTATTAAAAAAAACATAGCTTTACAGATATGATCTCACTATATATGTTTCAATTATTAGTAAGAGAAACAGGTCAGGGTGTTGCTTTAAGTTACAGATGCAGTTCATATTGGGCACTTACTCAATGGGACAGCTTCCGGCTGTATTCTGTACATGTTCCCAGGTTCTTTTTCTTTTTTTCCTAAGGTTTTTCTGGTTTTGGTTTGCCTTTTTTTTTTTTTTTTTTTTTTTTGTAATGATAGCCCACAATTTTAAAAGCTCTCTTTAAGGCATTGCAAAGTGTCGACAGATGGCACGCATTTAGTCTTGCCTGCATCACTGAAATCACATTCCTCACCATCAGTCATTTCTCTGCAGACCTGAAGTGGGGAGGACACTTGGGGGACTTGCTCTTTTTACAACATAACTGTTCCTTAGGGCACATGCAATCAAAACAAGATGAAACAAGAAGTAGATGGGAGGTACAGCATCTTAGGAGGAACAGGACTGTGCTTGTGTACGGCTACAACCTTGCCAGCCACTTCAGAAAGGTCAAAAGCAAAAGATAAAAAGAGAAGAGCAGGAAGAATGGAAGATGAATGCACTGAAGAGGGGCACCTCACAGCCTCTGCCCAACCATCAGTGCTCCCCAAGAATGATGAACCCAGGCTCCCACTGTTCATGAATGCAGTCATCTACTCAGTAATAAGCATTTAATCCCTACTATGTGCAGTGAAACAAATGGAGCAGCCTATGATGACATCTTTCCCCAGTCCTGGTAAAATAACCAGGAATAAGGCCCGGAACACCAAATTCATTTAACATAAATGACTCTTCTTTATTCCACGGTTATGCTCCTCCTACTCCTTCGGTGACAAAACATCCTTTCTTTTATGTGGTGATGGCAACAGCGAACAGTATGTTTTATTTTCTTTAAGCATCTCCATTGGACAAACTTAAAAGTTATTCAGCTACTTTACAACAGGGCTTCAGTTTTATTTTAAACAGATCCATGAAATCCAAAGCCTGAAACCCCTGACAAAATAGTAGCCTTGAGTAAATAATGGAGAATAAAAGCAGCATCAGAATCTACCCACTCTCCCACCCTCCAACTCCCTCTCCCAACAAACAAAACCCATCAAATACTGCTGTTCTGCTCCCTGCTTTCCGAGTGCCTTTTCAGAACTGTAATTTCCACCTGTTCTTCACACCCAGCACAGACAACTTCACTAACTTAATTTCAACCCTCAGGTGCCCCAAGCGCCCCTCTGCAGTGGATACCCACGGGGATGTGGTCATTAATAGGTGATGAGCAAATACCTGGGGCTCAGCCACCCAAAGCCTTTCCTTCAATGCATGTGCTTATCATCTCAGGCAGCTAAGCTCACTGTTCAGCACCTGTGCTCACACCTCCAGCAGGCTGGGGTTCTCCCAGGAGCTGCCTGGCTTTAGCATGATTTAACAGGTCTGCTCTCAGCAAGGACCCATTTGCAGGAAGCCAGGGAAGCTGAGCTGCAAATGGGCAGGTAGCAGAAACTGTCAAATTGCAGGAACGGCGGGGGCGGGGCGGGGTGGGGCAGAAGCTATCATTCTTCAAGAAGGTGGTGGCTATTACTCCTACCTGAATAACTGCAGTTCATCTCAGAAAGCTTATCAAATAATTCAGTAAGCAGGGGAATGGAAACAAACAGACTTTTGCTACTGGGGGCTTTGTTAGCTTTCTATTTTTGTTTTCATCAGCGGGGCACTAGGCAGGGAATTATGGCTTTCTCAGAGGAAATTTTCTTTAAGGCAACAGCCACTAGGTGTTTTTACGGTAGCATTCAGAAGAGAATTTAGTGGTTCTCAAAGTCAAGGAGGGAGAGGTGATTTTGCCCCTCCAGAGGACATCTGGCAACACCTGGAGACATTTTTCGTTGCCACACTGGAACTATCTAGTGAACAGAGGCCAAACTGACACATATTTGTACCTGTTTTTCAAAGAAGAGAGTCATCCATTAGATTACCAAGAAAAGGTGAAGAACCCTTGATGTAACCCTATGCCCCCTATTTTTCAAACGCTTAACACCCTGCAATGCACAGGAATTATCTGGCCCAAAGTGTCCAATAATGCCTAGCCAAGAAACTCTGCCTGGACTCGTTTAAAGCCCCAGCAATCCTAAATGGTAGGTACAGTTACTATACAGATGGACAAACTGCAGCGGAGTTTTTAGTAACTGGCCCACAAACACCTATGATTCAAACCCGGCCATGTACCTCCAGAACCTGGCCTCCCAGACAACCAATGTGTGCCGCTCGTCTCCAAAGCAATTCACCAAATCAGATCCTATCCCTACTGTAAATCCCATGAAGGTAGAACTGGAGTATGACTTGTTTACTTCTCCACCCTCACAGCACAAGGCTGCCTCAGAGTGGCAGTCCACAAAGATAAGTTATTTAAAGTGTGACCAACAGTGTATCCAGCTCATTTCGGTTTCAGGTAGACCATGGAGTATCATTTTCATTTGAGCTATGACACTATGTATTGCTGTCCAGAACAATGAATCTGGTGTAATAAAAAAACTTCTCCAAAATGCTGAGAGTTGAACTTTCATTAATAATAGAATTGGGAATATTCTTTATAATTAAGAAATCCTGAGCTACTAGGTATAAGCAAGCCCATATGAAATGGGTTTGAAATTTACACATATTTGCATTTGTTTTTCAAAGGAGAGGGTCATCAGACAGATTACCAAGGAAAGTATCGCTGATGCAATCCTATGCCCCCCATGTTACAGATAAGCAAACGAAGTCAGGAAAAACTAAGTGGCCTTCCCAAGGCCATACAAGTCAACTAACACCAAGGGAGCATGGTAAGGGAGCATCAGCTCCCCTAGTCCTGTGGAATACCTTAGAAACACTATTTTTGGATTCCAACTCTGCATCACCCCACCATTAATGCCAATACTATGAAATAAATTTAAGCCAAAAGAGACAAAGTGTCAGCCTAGTTAACACAGCGACTCTCTCAACACCAATCTTGTGGAATTTGACATTACTGTAACTAACTTCTTTACAACCCTTTCTGCTCAAGAAATACTGGTAAGAAGCATTCTTCTGGTGTCCTTTATCTATTTTCCAGAAAAGCATCAGTCTGAAAATGATGGGGTACCTATATAAGTGGGGCAAACACAAGCTGCTAAGTAACATCTTAAAGTGCCAGTTCACTCAACTTTCATACCGGAAAAAAAAAAAAAATTCAACGTCATCACCTGGGGAGAAATACAGATTTTTTTAATGACAGGCAGTAGCAGAGGATAGTGGTAAAGAACCAAGGCTCTGCATAGAGAGTCAGAGTTCAAATGCAAGTTCCATACCCACCATATCAATTACATGTAACCTTATCCCTTACGGTAGGCACCTGAGAGAATTGCGTACAAATGTGAACCAACAGGCAATCACAAGATTGCTCTTTACAACTTTATTCCTGAAAGCCTAAAACTTAGAAATCAAAAGGTCTAACAAGAGGAAAATTGGCAAACTGTTGTAAGGTCGTGTAATAACTAAAGTATAAGTACCTCACAACGTCATGTGTGAATCTCATAGACATTCTGTTGAGCAAAAGCAGACAGACACAAAACAGCCCATACTGTATGGTCCCAAAAGTTCTGTGGGCAAATCTGTCTGTACGGTGAGTGGAATCACAATAGTGGTTACCTGGACGGGGGTGGGGGAAAATGACAGATGTCCCTGGAATGCTGGAAAGTATTCCATCTTGATCTGCAAGGCAGTCACTCAGGTGAAAGCAGTAACACACCTATAGAAACACACTGAACCACATACTTAAGGTTCATACAATTTACTATGTGTGTGTATGTGTGCGTGTGTATGCATGTATGTGTATGTGCGTATGAATGTTTTAACTCTAATTTTTTAAATTGTGTAATGCAAAGTTTTGTAAAAATGTAACTCTCCATAAGAGAGACTTAAAGCCAGTTACTTTATTTCCTGGGCCTCAAATTCCTCTTCTCTATAATGAAGAAAGTAACAGTTCCTATTCTCAGCATGTTACGGTCAATATTAAAGAAGGTAAGGATGAGTCAAGTCTTAGTGGGATGCGTCAAAAGCACACAGGCTACATTCATGGCTGAGCGTGGCGGTTCACACCTGTAATCCCAGCACTCTGGGAGGCTGAGGCGGGCAGATCACTTGAGGCCAGGAGTTCAAGACCAGCCTGGCCAACATGGTGAAACCCTGTCTCTAGTAAAAATATAAAAATTAGCCAAGTGTGGAGGCACTTGCCTGTATTCGTAGCTGCTTGGGAGGCTGAGGCAGGAGAATCACTTGAACCTGGAGGCAGAGGTTGCAGTGAGCCAAGATCATGCCACTGAACTCCCATCTAGGGAAGAGAGTGAGACCTTGTCTCAAAAATTAAATAAGTAAATAAAAGCACATAGGCTACTTTTCTTTCCTTTCTTCCTCCCTCCCCACTTCCCTCCCTCCCTCCCTCCCTTCCTTCCTTTCTCTTCCCTCTCTCTCTATATATATTTCTTTTTTAGACAGGGATTGGCTCTGTCACCCAGGGTGGAATGCAGTGGCACTTACTTCACCTTGAACTCCTGGAGGCTCAATTGATCCTCCCACCTCAGCCTCCTGAGTAGCTCGGATGACAGTCACATGCCACCATGTCTGGTTAATTTTATATTTTTAGTAGAAGTGAGGTTTCACGATGTTGCTCAAGCTGGTCTTCAATGCCTGGGCTCAAGGGATCGACCCACCCTGGCCTCCCAAAATGCTGGGATTCCGGATGTGAGCTACTGCGCCCATGCCTTCAATTCTTTCTATCACCATCATTATTATGATAACTATTCTTAGAAATGTTTCTGCACTCCTTTTCATTAATACACTGTAGCCACTACAGTGGCTACTACAGTGTAGAGAGAGATTTTTTCCTCCTCTGTCTTTATGCAAAAAAAGTTTTCAATTATTATTATTATAATCAGAGGAAAGTAGAGATGCTACATAAATAAGAAAATGTAACCTGGGCCTCCTCAAATTCATTGCTACCAGAGATCTGAAAATTAAACAGCACTAGCCCGGCAGCATCCTGTGCCTTGCATCCAACATGATATTGAGGAGTTGTCAGATATCTTGTTAGCAGTGGGTGCAAATGTGAGAAGTATCACACTGCTATTCTGCATGTTCTGACAAGACCATGAGGAAACACGGTCCCCAAAGAATCAGAGAGCCCAGTGTGCAACCTGATTAATCACCAGAGGAAAAAGCCCATATGGTGTGATGGTAGAGTATTCTGTGAAAATATAAGAAGAAATATGCAGCTAGCCTTAAACAGAGCAAAGGGGCATGCAAGGCAGGCAGGGAGATTGAAGGCAACTTGTTAAAGCTCCCACTACATATGTTTCCAGGAAACCAGGAGTCTTTCCCTCCTAGACTGCCTTCACTTCCTTGCTAATTGCTGGGATTCCTTATACGGTAGGGCCTTTTGACCGGGATAGGGACAAAGCTTACAGCTGTAGCTTTAACGATAGGGAGGCACATTTGTTTCTATCTGAGTGGTTAGGATGTTTTACATGTATTTCCTGTGGAGTATAAAAGTAACAGATGTAATAAATGGGAAAGGGATATATACCCAGAATGAAAATGACACAGCTGAACATGAGTGTGAAAAAAACAGGGGGATTTTTCCTTCTACTTTTAGAAGAGAAAACCCAAAATGTGAACATTCTGCAACAAGGCTAAAACTGTTTCCCTGACGTTGTTGTTGTTTTGAGAGGCCCTGGAGTTCAACCTCCCAAGACAGTCAAGTTCACCTCACCACCTTCCAAATACATACTGCAGCCTCACTGAAGTATCACGGCTGTAAGAGGTAGATTAAACAGAAATATGTTATAATGGGTAATAAAAGTAGGCCACCAGGGAATTCATGGAGCCCAATTTAGTTATAAATTTCCTTTAAAGTTAAGCTAAATATAAAGAAAAGGCAATTAGGTACAAGCTTTTAGTACTGTGCTGAATTACTTTAATATGCATTTCTACCCAGTCAGGGCTGTGAGAAATCTTACTGTTGAACATTCTCAGCTTATTTGCAGTTTTATCCCCTAATCTATTTACTTGCAAGTATCAAAGAAGAAAACAGGTCTGGATGAAATAATTTTGCCTTTGTGAGAAAAATCTCACATATACAGGTTTATATGAAGATCCCATCGCGTCGTTCTGGCAATGCACGAGTTGACTTATTTCTTGGTTGAAACGCCACATTTTAGCAGCATATGGAAATCCAGGAGAGGGGGTAGACAGAAGAATAAGCAGACTCTGGGTATGAGAACTCCGGAGATTTTCAGGTACCCATTCACTAGGTAAGGATCAAGTCCAAGAGGGCCACACAGACCCCCTCACCCCTGCCAAGAACCCAGGATCCCAGGTATCTTTGACTCAAAGTTCGAGGACCCTCAAAACTGAAGTATGAAACATTTGTTCTTGAAAACCCTCTAGAAAAGTTATTTCAAAAGCAGTCACTTTAAGGTTGAGTCTCCTTTCGTATTTAACCTTATTTTCCTGGAGCTTTTCAAGTGTTTCAGTTTTATGCAAATCATTCTTTTAGGCTTCTTTGTCATCACAGGCATTTTCCTGTTCTGAAGCTAGCTTCTTTTGTTCCCTTTTACTCCAATGGATTCAGACTATCTCTTGGCTTTTGTTTCTCCACAGTAGTAAAACTCTATTGTGATGCAGCAGCAGACAATGTAAGCTAAGGTGACAATCATTTCAGAAAATAAAGCAAACCTGCTTTCATAAACACCTACCACACGACTAAATATGTCTTCTACAGCAGGGGGAAGGGAAAGACGCTGAAATGTTCACTTTTAGCTCAGAGAAAAAGATGACAAAGAAACTCTGAATAATAGGTAAAAGCAGCTGGCATTTACAAGGTAATACCTAACAATTTCCCTTAACGAGGTCTATAGGACATAGATTCTCCAACTGTGGTCCAAAGACCCCTGTGGGTTCCCAAGATACTTTCAGGAAATGCAAGGGAGTTTTCAAGAGACAGTATGACTTGTAATATCGTAACAGATTGAATGTAAAAGCAGTTATGAGAATCCAGCTGTCTTCTGCTGAGGCAGACGTTAAAGAGATTTGCAAAAATGTAAAGCAATGCCACTCCTTCCACTAAAATGTGTTGTTTTGGAAAATAATTTCTTTCTATAAAAATGTGTTATTTATGTTAACATGCTATGGTTTTATTAGTTGTTTTAAATAAACGGTTTTTCTATTTGTCAATTAAAATTTTTAGGACAATAAATATCCACAGATATGATCCACATACACAAAACCTCTTTCAGGTCATATTCAATAATTCTTAAGAGCATAAAGAAGATCTGAGATAAAAAGGTTTCAGAACCACCACTACGTAGGGATCAGCCAACTACGTCCCAATGGGCCAAATCTATCCTGCCTGGTTTTCTAACAGTTACATTTGTTCACATACTGTCTTCAGGCCAAAGCTAGCCTGCCTGTTTACATAAGTAAAGTTTTACTGGAACATAGCCACACCCATTCTTTACATATTGTCTATGTCTGCTTTCCCGCTACAAGGGCAGTGTTGAGTAGTTTTGACAGATAAGGTATGACCTGCAAAGCCTAAAACATTTTCGATCTGGCCCTTTACAGAAAAACATGATGATGATGATGATGAGCAACATTAACTGACCATCTCTTATGAGCCAGGCACTGTGCCACGGAGAACTTAACATGGATCAAATTGCAGGGAAAAAGAAATCTCTTTCCGGCCATGCACGGTGGCTTACGCCTGTAATCCCAGCACTTTGGGAAGCCAGAGGCGGGTGGATCACGAGGTCAAGAGATAAAGACCATCCAGGCCAACATGGTGAAACTCCATCTCTATTAAAAAATACAAAAAATTAGCTGGGCGTGGTGGCGCTCGCCTATAGTTCCAGCTACTTGGGAGGCTGAAGCAGGAGAATTGCTTGAACCCAGGAGGCGGAGGTTGCAGTGAGCCAAAATCGTGCCACTGCACTACAGCCCGGCACCTGGTGACAGAGTGAGACTCTGTCTCAAAAAAAAAAAAAAAAAAATCTCTTTCCTTTTCATCCCAAGTTCATGGTTGAGGCCCCTGTAACAAAAGGCAGATTAACAAGAGAAAAGCACAGACATTTATTTAATATAAGTTCTATGTGACAAGGGAACCTTCATAAGGAACTGAAGACTCTAAGAAATAGGTAAACTTACGTGTTTTTATGCTTGGGTTTGATGAAGACTGAACAGTCATGGAGAAATACAATTGGAGGATAAAAGAGTATGGTCTAATGGGAATAAATACAGGGGAAATTAGCAAGGCCTGTTTGTTCCAATTCTTCTTGGTGTTGTAGGTGTGAAAGGAATTTTCCCTCTCCCTCTACCGGACAACAGACAGATTAAGAGGAAAAAAGGCATTAACATGCATAAGTACAGGAGCCATGCAAAACATGAGACTCAAAGAAGCGCCACATGGTTGAGGTGTAAATACCCTTTTCATAGGGGAGAGGAAAGTGGGGGGCTGTGGGCCATTTTGAAGGAGCAATAAACGATTCATTCTCATGGGGGATAAATGAGCCCAAAGGACAGAAAATAGCTTGTAAGTGATTCTTGCTTTTTTTTTTTTTTTTTTTTTTTTTTTAGACGGAGTTTCGCTCGTTACCCAGGCTGGAGTGCAATGGCATGATCTCAGCTCACCGCAACCTCTACCTCCTGGGTTCAAGCAATTCTGCTGCCTCAGCCTCCCGAATAGTAGCTAGGACTACAGGTGCACGCCACCATGCCCAGCTAATTTTTGTATTTTTAGTAAAGACGGGGTTTCACCATGTTGACCAGGATAGTCTCGATCTCTTGACCTCGTGATCCACCTGCCTCGGCCTCCCAAAGTGCTGGGATTATAGGCGTGAGCCACCGTGCCCGGCCTGCTTGAGATTCTTTGGAATCTGAATGGGACTGAATACTGGAAGGTGAGGAGCAGAACTGCACTGCTACAAAGATTATCTTATTATGCAGATAAAGTCTTCCACGTAATCCCTCAAAGTTGACTCAGAAGAAGAGAGGGAAAATATGCTGGGCATGGTGACTGCTTTTAGTGTTTTCTCTTCTCCGGTGGTTCATCTTGCCTGGTCGTTTAATGAGAGTCCCAAGGAGGGGGTTTTAAGACCATTGCATTTCTTTTGGAAGAAACTTTCTAAGTCATATATGGGAAATTCCAGAGAGAACATGGGGGAGAAGGGGAGTACAAGAGAAAGTTCCAAAATGCTTGCTCCTGGGGCAATTCTGAAGCCCTTCCAATTTCCCTTAATTCAAAAGTACTCAGCATGCTCAAGCATGAGACTTCGGGGTATTGTTCTCTGAGCCCCAACAGTAGCTCTGTGTCTTCAGTGATAAGGATGTTCCTTTCCTCTGGGTAGAGGGAGGCGCCTCTGGAATCAGGGTCTTAAGACCTACTTCAGTGAAGAAAAGCAGGAAAAAGCCGGAGAGCAGCCTTCCTAGGTTTTATAGTCTCCCTCAGGGGAGACGGTGAAGGAAGGTAAAAGTGACCTTTCTGCTTCCGCTGTTTTCTCAAAATTTCAAGGTGCCATATTTTGGGATAGTAAGTCCTGAATCCCATCAAAATCAATCTTGCCAATAACTCCAGGAGAGAGACTCTATCATCATCCCCACTGAATAGACGAAAATTTAAAGCTCAGAAAGTTTAAAAGACAGTCACAGACCGTGTCAGTGGACAAGGTAATATTCAAACCCTGGTCTGACTCCGAGATCAACCATTACCAGATTAAAGCATGAAAAATAAATACGGTAAGTTTTCACAGAGCCTTCTTGCACTCTACCCTGTAACGGTCAAAGCCTGAAAAGGGATTTCTCCATTGAAGAAAGGTAGGGCTCCAGTTGCTTCCCCAGCAAAGACTAATTCTCAGATCCGGTTACCTGCTCCTCCAAGCACCTACGCACCGAAGTACCTGGCCAGTATGGATATAAAATAGTGTATTCATGTAGTCCATCAGTGAGAAAGGCTTATAAAACCAAACAGGGGTTCACATTGGAAATAAGCATGTGGCTAGGTTTTTTCTTTTTTTAAACAAAGCCTCACTCTTGTTGCCCAGGCTGGAGTGCAAAGATGCAAGCAATTCTCCTGCCTCAGCCTCCCAAGTAGCTGGGATTTTTTACGCCACCACGCCTGGCTAATTTTTATATTTTTAGTAGAGATGGGGATTCACCATGTTGGCCAGGCTGGTCTTGAACTCCTGACCTCAAGTGATCCGCCAGCCTTGGCCTCCTAGAGTACTGGGATCACGAGCGTGAGACACTGCACCTGGACTGGCTAGAATTTTTTGATAAATTCGTATTCATCTCAATTTGCAACAACAACAAAATAGCACGATCATGCAAGCCTTAGGGGGAATTTTGGGGCACTACTAGTGCATGAAAGAAACCCATTTTTTGGTTTGTTCTTATAGCAACACCCTCAAAGTCTTCATTTTAAGAACAAGTAGTTATATGCCGATCAGCTCAACCCCATGTTGACTGTACCACAGAATGTTCTCAAAACACATCCTTAAGTCTCATTCCATCCCTCTTGCCAACACTTCTTAACTCATTCTAACACTTTTGAACTAGAGATGTATTTATTAACATTAATATATATTTAGTATATAACATACAGTAGTGTTTTAATCTCAAAATTGTATATCATATAATTAGCATCTTTGATTACAATTACTGTGCACTTGGCAAAAACAATAAAATTAAAATGAAACAAACATAAAAAGAACTTCTGAACTATACCACGACCACCTGGAAGATGTCATACTAGCTGTAGAGCTCATCATATCTTCAATGGAAATGTGGGACATTTTAAAAAAAACCTTGTGAATATGCAAAAATCCTAAAACGACAATAAAACAAAATCAAATCAAGCCAAACTGTAAAATCTCGAATTAATGCCTAAATGAAAAGGTGTAATAAAGTGGGATCCTGCAAGAGACCAGATATCAGAGGAAGAAAGGGGACAGAGATTCTTTAGTCAAAGAAATTTGTTATCATAGAAGGAACATTGAAATCTAAAAACTACTAAATTAAGCCTTTCATGACCCTACCCATAACCCTGAGCAATGGCGGTCCACCCATTTCAATGCTCTTAAGATAGCAGGAGTCTCAAGCCAATGCAGGGACTCTTATTTCTAAATTTTGAAACAATGGAGGACCTTGTAACAAAAAGCCAGAGGTCAGCCCGGTGGCTCTCGTCTGTAAACCCAACACTTGGGAGGCCAAGGTGGGTGGATCACCTGAGGTTAGGAGTTCAAGACCAGCCTGGCCAACATGGTGAAACCCTGTCTCTACTAAAAATACAAAAATTAGCCAGGCATGGTAGTGGGCGCCTGTAATCCCAGCTACTTGGGGGGCTGAGGCAGGAGAATCCCCTGAACCCCGGCAGCAGAGGTTGCAGCGAGCCAAGAACACGCCATTGCACCCCAGCCTGGGCAACAAGAGCAAAACACTGTCCAAAAAAAAAAAAAGCCAAACAGTTCAAAAGCATACACAGTGAAAAGTAGGTCTCCTCCCCAGAAGCTACTTTGGTAACTGTTCTTCCATATCCTTCCAAAGACAGCATGTGTGAGTGAATGAGAGAGAGAGAGAGAGAGAGAGAGAGAGAGAGAGAGAGAGAGAGAG
>NW_022436963.1:12842366-12982888 GCF_009761245.1 Sapajus apella | reverse complement strand
GAGAGAGAGAGAGAGAGAGAGAGAGAGAGAGAGAGAGAGAGAGAGAGAAAGCAGCATGTGCCTCATGCTTCTCTCTCCCACAGTCTTAAACAGAACACCACACAAATTCTGTACATAGTCTCTTTTCATTCAGTATATAGATGGAAAATCATTCTAAATCAATATATCCAGAGTCTCCTTTCTTATAAATGGCTACACAGTGCCCCACTGCACAAATATATCACAATTTGAAATTCCCTAATTATGGATATCTAGGATGTTTTAAGTTTTAGGCTATTCCAATAGTTGCTGCAATGACTATCTTAGAACATAAACCTTGGTAGAGATATGCAGTTTTTCCATGGGATAAATTCTCAGAAGTGGGATCACTGAGTCAGAAAGGATGCATATTTTTACTTTCTGCAGAAACTGACAGATTCTCAACCAGATGTATGTTCCTACTGACACAGTTGTAGTCTAGGAGTAATGGAGTATTTTTATTCATACCCTTACCAATTGTATTTTACCCAACATTTTGATCTTCACCAATCAATATGAGATAATGTCACCTCGCTGTGGTTTTACTATGTAAGTGGCTTTTTAAAACCTGTTACTTAATGTCTTTAAAAGACTCCCAAGGCCCTTCATGAACTAGCCTCTTGCCTGTCTATCTTATTCGAGTTTTGTAATTGGCATTTTTGTAAATAGTGGTAAAAATGCATCCACATCTTAGCATGCACTTTTACCTCTATTCAAAATGCTATTCCCTCTCTCTGAAATGGCACGGTAGATTCTCAAGCGTAGCTGGTTCATCCCCTACTCAACTCATGAACATCACCTACTTTTCTTTTTTCTTTGAGATGTGGAGCCTCACTTTGTCAGCCAGGCTGGAATACAGTGGCACGATCTCAGCTCACTGCAATCTCTGCCTCCCAGGTTCAAGCAATTCTCCTGCCTCAGCCTCCTGAGTAGCTGGGACTACAGGTGCCCATCACCACACCGTGCTGATTTTTATATTTTTAGTAGAGACAGCGTTTCACCAAATTGGCCAGACTGGTCTTGAACTCCTGACCTTGTGATCCACCACACCCAGCCTGAATATCACCTACTTTTCAAAGCCTTGCTTTTCTTTTTTTTTTTTTTTTTTTTTGTTGGAGATGGAGTTTCGCTCTTGTTACCCAGGCTGGAGTGCAATGGCGCGATCTCAGCTCACCGCAACCTCCGCCTCCTGGGTTCAGGCAATTCTCCTGCCTCAGCCTCCTGAGTAGCTGGGATTACAGGCACGTGCCACCATGCCCAGCTAATTTTTTGTATTTTTAGTAGAGACGGGGTTTCACCATGTTGACCAGGATGGTCTCTATCTCTTGACCTCGTGATCCACCCGCCTCGGCCTCCCAAAGTGCTGGGATTATAGGCTTGAGCCACCGTGCCCGGCCCGATGCCTTGCTTTTCTTAATGCTTCTCCACACATAAGCCTAGAGTCAGATTTCATTATGTCTTCATCTTCTCCCTCCCGCCCCTGAACACACACACCTTGTGTACCCTTATTCCGTAGCAGATTATACCTGCCTCTTACCGGAGTATCTGAGCACACCTTTCTAGGGCAAGAACTTAACCCTGCCTGGGCACTCCTCAGCACCAGGTCCAGACCCCTAATAGGCAGAAAATGTCTGCTGAATCTACTGGAAACTGGCTGACAGACACTATTGATAAGAACATGTATTCAATTACCTACGCATTTAACCATGAGAATTCAGAATATATTAGAAAAAGGGAATATCGTGCCAAGTTTACGAACACCTCATGGGTAATAAGCAGAAGCATTTGAATTTTCTCTTACATAAAATATATTATTTCCCATCACAAAACCTAATGGGAACATAAAAATCATTTATTCTAACAAGTTTTGGACGGGTATTAAATTCATAATTTCTCATATATTAATCATTTATACATCTTGCTAAATAGCTGGACCTTAATATGATGCCTACCTTGCCATAAAACCAAGACAGCTGATGTAATGAATGGGCAAATTGTACTTTTAATATTCTTCCATTGTTAATCTTTTTTTCATTTTTATTCCAAGGAATAGCAACCAATTAATAATAAAGTTCTTAGTTTCACATCATATCCAATTGCTATAAAAACAACCATTACTGGGCCGGGCTCAGTGGCTCATGCCTGTAATCCCAGCACTCTGGGAGGCCAAGCGGGGAGGACATGAGGTAGGAGATCAAGACTATCCTGGCCAACAAAGTGAAACCCCATCTCTACTGAAAAATAAAAAATTAGCTGGGTGTAGTGGCGCGCACCTGTAGTCCCAGCTACTCAGGAGGCTGAGGCAGGGCAATGGCTTGAACCTGGGAGGCAGAGGTTGCAGTGAGCCAACATCACGCCACTGCATTCCAGCCTGGTGACAGGGTGAGACTCAGTTTCAAAACACTAGGCCCCAGGCGCAAAAAAAGGAAAAAGAAAAAAAAAAATCAGTACAGGGCTGGAAGACATTGAAGAAGAAAATGTACAACAGACCAAAAAAGCTTAATATCTGCTTGCACAGAAGTAGCCAACTTTTGTCATGAATTTTTCAATTCTGCTCATTTCCAAACTGTAAAACGTAGTCATGGCAGCTAACATATACCAAACAACATGAGCCGCAACCTGTAACTTACATCATTTTTGTACACTATTGCACTTAATACTTCAACTCTATGGAGTGAAATAATTCTGTTATTCACATTTTATAGCTGAAAAATCCCCGCTGGAAGTTTAATGCAAGGATGTATCACCACTAGGTTGTGCCATGGAGACTTCAACACTGGTTTGTCCAATTCTAACTGGGTATCCAAATAACAGGAACGCCATTTGCAACTTATGTGCAACATAAAACTCTTCATCAAACCATTAACTAACACCACACCTACTGAAGGGCAGCTGAATCCTTAAGGAGAAAACTCTGCATAGGAGCAGAAGAAAATTCATTATGTATCATATATTATTCACTGCTTAGCACTGGAATGTACTCAAAAAATTAATAAACTAAAAAAAATGTATCATGAAACATTCATTTTTCATTCTACTTACCTTATGGACTTTCTGCAACCTAAAATGCATTTATCCTCGACCTGTGTATGATGTAAACATCCCCTTTTTATCCTCCAGCACTAAATTTTTAATGAATCAGAGGTTTAAACATAAGTCCTCTTTATTTAACATGACTGTACTGTACCTATCAGACCTTAGGAAAGCTCCATATGCTTTCTACGGTATTAAAATTTTACTGAAATATTTGATGCTACCATCTGTTCTTGGTGAAAACCAAAATGGTGGCCTCAGGGAAAGCACTGTTGCATTACTAACGTTGGGATATTTTCCAGAAATTGTTTATCCATAATGTATAAATACTTCTCATTATGTAAGATCAGGACAACATACAGATGTAAACAAACGCAACGGTCACCCTTTGTCCGCTTCCACCCAGTGTTGCCTAAAGGAACACAGTTTGATTCATACCTTTTTAGTTATTTTTCTAAGCAATTACACAGACACACAAAGAGATATGCATACATACTTAGGATGGTCCTCACCCTCATATATATGGAGCACAAATAGGATCACACTCCATTTTGCATATTGTTCTGCAACTTGTTTTTTTTTTGTTTGAGACAAATGTAGGCAATACAGACAGTGCCTACATTTCCAAGGTCGTCTCTCTCTGTCTCCCAGGCTGGACAACTCACTGCAGCCTCAATCTCTTGGGCTTAGGGGATCCTCTTGTGTTGTGACATGGTAAAAGCCCCATAAAACTGCATACCTCAACCATGCCTCGGCTTTCTATTGAAACTGCTCTCTGTAACCCAAATGTGACAGGCAAGCAGTCCAAACCCATGCCATCTTGGCCCCTGTGACTTGTAATACGTAATTAAGGACTGTAATTTCCACCCTACCCAGACAATGTGTAAACAAATGCTAATCTTGACTTTTGTGAACCACTTAAGTAACAATCAGAATGTCCAAAGTCCCCTGGGCCTCAGAATATCCGGAGCCCCTCACCCTCACTTTGCCCAGGAATCCACTGGAATGTCTGGAGCCCCTCACCCTCACTCCCAAGGTGATTTTTACGGGTAAAAAAAGGTCTTGACACCCTCCTTTCGGGGCCACGGGTTGCAGAGACACGAGTCCTCCATGGCCGCCGGCAACAAAGACCCTGCAATTTGGCATACTTTTGTCTTGGTGTTGACTTTCTATGCTCGGGCCAGTACAACAGTGTCAGCCTCTAGAGTAGTTGGGACTACAGGCATGTGCCACCACACCCAGCTGATTATTTTTGTAGAGATGGGATCTCTCTATATTGCCCAGGTTGGTCTCATACTCCCGGGTTCAAGCAATCCTCTGAATTCAGCCTCCCAACGTGCTGGGATTACAGGCGTGAGCGCTGTGCCCAGACTGCAACTTGTTTCTAAGTCACCCAACCACATTTTAAACATTTTTCCTTATCACATAGACATAGATTTACAACATTTGAGGGTCCCTAATAGCCCACATTGATGGCGTGCCATATTTTATTTCCTCTATTGACAGATTCTGTGGTTTTATTTTGTCTATGTAAAAACATAGCAATTCACTCCCAAAATCAATCATTCTCTGAGCAGTTTCATCTGAGAGATGTAAAGAAACAGTAATGTACCTTTCAAGGAAGGCAGCTCTGAGATCTAAAACTGTCTACCATTGAGTGTATCATCTATTAATTTCCTTGAAAAAAATCACTCTCTAGCAAAAGCCTGACATGAGCTCAAAAACCAACAAGCTTTGTTTCTGGCTAAATACTTAGAAGGGCATTTCAAAGAGAAGAGGAGTCATTACCAGAAACCATCTGAGTGAATAGTTTTCTCTGAGATGTGTAATTATAAATGGCACAATGCGTGATGATGGGGAAGGAAAATGGGCGAATCTACCCCTCCATGGGCCTAGAGGGTAAAAAGACTGAGCGTAGGCCGGGCGCGGTGGCTCAAGCCTGTAATCCCAGCACTTTGGGAGGCCGAGGCGGGTGGATCACGAGGTCAAGAGATCGAGACCATCCTGGTCAACATGGTGAAACCCCGTCTCTACCAAAAATACAAAAAATTAGCTGGGCATGGTGGCGCGTGCCTGTAATCCCAGCTACTCAGGAGGCTGAGGCAGGAGAATTGCCTGAACCCAGGAGACGGAGGTTGCGGTGAGCCGAGATCGCGCCATTGCACTCCAGCCTGGGTAAAAAGAGCGAAACTCCGTCTCAAAAAAAAAAAAAAAAAAAAAGACTGAGCGTTTTAGTGAGTCAGGCTTTAACTGTTTTGGTGCATGTGTGTTTAACCTGTCTTCCAGTCTTTGCAATACTTCCTCCTCTTGCATGTATCAGATGTCCAGGAAATGGAAACAAGGCAGACAGGGTCCTGAGAAAGCTGTTGTATTTAACCTATGCCCATCAAGCACTAAGCAATTGCCTTTTGTCCTGGAGAAAAGCAGCAAATGAGCCACCCTGCAACTAAAAGGAAGGGATCTGATGCTGTTCCTTAAGGGGTCTTTGCCATCTCACACTCTCACCCTTCTTGGGTTTAGGGGCCTTGAAGAACCTGGAGGCCCTTGCATTTCCAAGACATGACAGTGAATAACTGCATTCCATGCCATCGACTGCACGCAATGAGAGCTGGTGATATTGTCACAAGTAAACTCCATTACCCAGTTGGGGATAATGCCAGAAGGAAGTCTGTAATGAAAGAACCCAGGAGAGGGTTGGGACAATGCCCAAAGAAAAAAAGAAAAAAAAAAGGGAAGCTGAACATTAGCATGGGAAAAACAATGACACTTGCTAGAAAGTGCGGCCCTTGTTGATGGTCCTTCCAATGAAGCACGCTTTCATTCAGAAGCGATAGAGAGGACCACTAAAGCTTTCTAGCTAGAAAATTTTCTGAATACAAACTGGGATTTCCAAAATGCTTCTATGAGGAAATAAATGGAATCTAGTTAAAACCTCAATTTCTCTGATGAACTAATTTCAACGATGGGATAAGAACACCGTAAAATGAGATAGATTTCTTCTATTTTGTCATCATTTGCATACTAGTTTGTCCCCCTCCCTTTTTGGGGGAGAATTACTCACCATCAATAAATATAAAGACTAGAACTCCAAATGTTACTTTACCTGGGCTACAAAGAAATGACCCTGAGAGAAGCAGATCTGAAGTAAGGCACACTTGCCCTCACCACTTCAGCTTCAGTGCTGACATCTCCAAGGTCCTCAGCATCCTCTAACAGAAATTACATCTTCCCACATAAGCAGCCCGATAGCCCTCTCACTGTTCGTCAGTTTCAGCCACCCTAGCAGAGACTGATTGCCTATATATTTAGTTGAGGTGCTTGATCAAGACTCCATTCCCACCAAAGTGAATTTCATACATGCCACAGCGTCTACATTTTAAGTGAGACTATCATAAATATGCATCCGATTTTATTGAAAATCCTTCTAGACATTTTGTGAAGACCCAGTAAAAAAATTATCTTGTGTGTAAACGCGTGAATGTATACGCATAGCTTCAACCATTACAGATGATGATAGGGAAGCAGGTAATAGGAATCGCTCTCCGAAATAGGAAATTACAATAGCCAAATCACTTCTGGCTGGTGTTAGGGATCTTTGTTAAAGCAGCCTCAAATATGAATTACAAAATGTTTTTCTTAGGCCAACAGTAAATACAATTTTCATTCCTAGAGCATAAAGTCCAGAGTGATGGATTATTACAGTAAAGACAGTCCTCAAATGGCAGTCAGAATGCCTGGGCTGAGTAAGGCCTGATTCGCCAGCACTGGCTCCTCAACCAGGTGTAGGGGCACCGCCAAACTTCTGAGCCCCTGCCTTCTCTGTCAAGCTAAAGGGCATGCCAGCATGGCAGGAGATTTTCCCTGATGCATTGAAAAGAGGGGCAGGACAGTTCAAGAATATGGCAAGTCAGCCAAGGTCAAGCCGCCCTATCTAAGCTTCTGCTACTGACAAGGCTCACACAAGACAACCCAGAAAAGGGAAGCTGGGATATGGCAATGTTTACCGTTTACTAGACAATGACCCAGAAACAGGCAAAGGACACAGAATTTAAAGTAGCAGCTGACAAGGGCGCTGACAATTGAATTTTGCAAACAGAAGCGTCAAGTCCTTTGGTATGGAAAACACAAGGGGGTGGTGGGGATATTGGCTCCTTTCTTTGACTCTGACTTGTCTGCATCCCGCTCAGTAAGGAGCCAGATTAGCCTGCCCCAATCCACCAGAGAGCCCCAGAACACAGGAAAATACGAAGAGCCTCCCTGCCGTGCAGCTAATCACCGACAAAGCTTGAGACCCGATGCCACAGCTGGTGGCCTCTGAGTCTCTGGAAAGATAGACGCGACGGAGGAAAGAGAGCCTCTGATGAGCTCCTGCTTTATCCAGCTCCGATTCCTCAAAAACTTCCAGCTGGGATGACAAATGCCAGGATACAGAGTCTAGGCTGCCCCGTGGGAAGCTGTTTCTCAGCTAAGTCAGCATGCAGCCCTTTTTTTGACTTGAGGTCTGAAACAATTTTCCAGGGCAACACCCGGCTAAATCCTGGTCCCTGCCTAATACCCTGTAAGTCACATAAATCTGGCTGGAAATATGGATTACTCCAGGAAAGGTCTCTCAGTCTCTCTCTGTCGAAGAGAGACAGGACGGTTCTGGCAACACACCTTCCCTGACAACCACCTCCACAGACCCAAGGTCATAAAAGTGATGTCAGCCACACTCATGAAGGACAGAGGCCCTCAGACAAAGGGGCTGAATGCGGACATCTCCAAATCAAATAATTATCGAATTTTGCTAAGAAGCTTGGAAAAGCTGGGTACCCAATTCCTCTTCTAGAAACATGTCTCAGCTTCCCACACCCCTATGAACATAATGGCATGTGATTAAATTGTCTTATAATGTTAGCATTTTTAGCAGACGTGGAAACAAAAAAAAAGTCATAATCCTACCATAAAACTGTCATATTCTGAGGGCTATTTAACAAATTGATTTCCCGAAAGGAGCAGGTGAGCAGGTACTGCTGCACATTTTACGCTGCCCATTTTCCACTCCACCCCCACAAATGTTTCTGTAAGTGAATGCAAATTGGCATGTAAGGAATTTGTCTAATGTGTTAATAAAAAGATTTCCATGGTCAACAAAGCCACAAAGTCTTACTTAAAAAATAATTCACGCTTTCCTAACTTCTCATTCTTTTTCATACTTTTGTATAAATTTAAAAACTCCTTTTTCATAATTGTATACACCTATCATAGTTCATAGTTTTGTTTTCTTTCCAATGCAGTGATTTGGTTTGAAAAGAATAAGGAACATCAAGTAGAAACTTCTGAGAAGGTCCCAAAGCCATGTTTAGCCAGATCAAACCAGGCCAGGTCCCTTAATGTACAGCCTCAAAGTCCATTTACAGCATTGACAAAGGTAGACTCCCTAGTAAGACTGCCTAGAAGAATCAATAACCAGTGTTACATGAATAAATGCCGGCTGTTGCTCTCAACAGGCCTAGCACAGCACACATGTTTTCCACTGCATGTCTGAGTCTGTGGGTACCTACCATGGTGGATGGCAAAGTACCAACTTGAGGTACCACTGAAGGCCCCCTAAAGCAAATTCCAAAGAAGCCAGATAACATGACATTTAAATCAAACCATTCCCAACACTTCCTCCAATTCTGGTGAAAATTTCCTAGGTGTTTTCCTGTCAACTGGAGACAGAAAGAGCCTTCATTTCATTTCAGGGTAGGTATCGTCTAGCTGGTAAGCTTTATCTGATGTCTTCTTCCTACTCCCACTGGCCAATGCTTGATGCATTTTTGGTTGGTTGGTTTGGGGATTTCTTTTTTATTTTCTTTTCTTTTGAGACGGAGTCTGGCTCTGTCGCCAGGCTGGAGTGCAGGCACAATCTCGGCTCACTGCAACCTCCGTCACCCGGGTTCAGGCCATTCCTCTGCCTCAGCCTCCTGAGTAGCTGGGAATACAGGTGCGCGCCACCAAGCCCGGCTAATTTTTTGTGTTTTAGTAGAGACGGGGTTTCACCATGACCAGGATGGTCTCGATCTCCTGACCTCATGATTGGCCTGCCTCAGCCTCCCAACATGCTGGAATTACAGGCGTGAGCCACTGTGCCCGGTCCTTGGGGATTACTTTATTAAATTTAATTTTCTGAACTGAAAATATATGTATACATTCTATAAATCAAAGCCAAATGTACAAAAACATGGACTCCTTATCTCACCTCTTCCCCATACCATAAAGGCAACACCAATTATTAATACCTTGATGCTAAAGATAATCCTGTCTGTGCCCCATTAAAAAAAGTACCTTCATCTAAATACTGTCATACAAGCTGCTTTTCCCCTACTCGATTAACAAGATATCTAGGGAAATAGAGATTTAGATATATAGACAAACATATGTATCTGTTCATAGGGTGATGCTTCTCTGATTGTAACAGCTGCACAGATGCCATTATGTAGCATCGCGTAATTTATTAAAACAGCCCCTATTAATGGGCTGTCGGGTTATTTCCAATGCCTTCAAAATCCAAACACTGCTGCAAGGAATAACCTTGACACAAGTCATTTTGCACTGCAGCCAAGTACATCTGTAGGGCACACACCTTGGGGCAGAGTTTCCGGATCCAAGGGTATAGGCAAATCTGATTATGATGGACATGGCCAGTCGCCTTCATAGAAGCTGTGTTAATTTAAAGCCCCCAATAGTGATGTCTAAGACCCCTCATTTCCCCCAGTCTCACCAACTACTCACGGCACAGGCCAGTTCTAACCTGAACCCCGGCATAGAGAACACTAGGAAGTATCAGAGGGCTGGTGCAGGCCAAATTCTTCTCGCATTCATTCCCTAGTTCCCAGCTCTATTTGCCACATGACAGTGCAGGCATTAAGTTGACAGGCTTGGTGAGCAGCAAGAGCTGAGGTCCCATCTCTGCCACTCCTGAGCTGAGTGGCCCTGGAGAAGCTTAACATTTAAGTTCTGTAAAACTCAGTTTCCTTACCCATCAAGTGAACATGCATGCATCTCTCTACTAAAACAAACGCAAATCAAGTCCCTCTCCAGGCAGGACCGTGGGAATGAGGTAAGAAGCGCCCAGTGCTCCCCACAGTGCGCAGTCCCGGCGGATGCTTTGCAAATGTTCACAATGACGGCGCTCCAACTCACAACCCGACAAGCGGTAACTAATCTTTCCAAGCTCAAAAGAGAACACGGCAGTAAGAAACCTGATGCCATTATACACCCAGCAGTGTCCTCTCCTGTGCCCCTCAGTGTGCCAGCAGTCACTTACACTGACAAAGGCCACACTCTGGGGGCACAGACTAACAGGTTACATTTTTATTACCTTTTTATTACAGTTGATGAAAAACTGCTGTGAAGGAAATAAACTTGATGTGACAGAAATAAGGCAGTATAGGGACTTCAACAAAGACAGTGGAGGTGTCTCTAGCTAGTCCCAGCCGGGCTGCAACCTGGAGCTCCCTGCAGCTCCCTTCGGCAAAGAACTTGCTACTCAGCTGCAGGGAGCCTTCAGCTTTTGTGTCAAGGCCAAAGCTCTTCCCCAGCCAAGGGCTGCAGGGGGTTGGGGTACTGCTGACTTCTTCCCTTTTCTTCTGCACAGGCACTAACACCCAATGAATTCCTTGCACTGCTCCGTGTCTGTATCCCTGAGGTAGTCAGATCCCTATTAGGACCATCAACATTCTTTTTTTTTTTTTTTTTGAGATGGAGTCTCGCTCTGTCACCAAGCTGGAGTGCAATGGCGCAATCTTGGCTCACTGCAACCTCCACCTCCCGGGTCCAAGCGATTCTCCTGCCTCAGCCTTCCAAGTAGCTGGGACTACAGGCTCGTGCCATGATGCCTGGCTGATTTTTGTATTTTTAGTAGAGACAGGGTTTCACCATATTGGTCAGGCTGGTCTTGAACTCCTGACCTCGTGATCCACCTGCCTCGGCCTCCCAAAGTTCTGCAATTACAGGAGTGAGCCACCATGGCTAGCCCATCAATGATACTCTTAATTTTAACCAACCCTCTTCTCCTCCCTGACCAGACCTTCCTTTCTAACCAAGCTAACATGCCCTCCACAATAGGGCACTTGGGTCTTCCTTCTCCATCAGCACACCTGTTGGCACATGCCAGTTTCCTTGTCTTGCACTCTTCCTGCCTCCACTGATAATTCCAAATTTTCAACATAGCAAGTGCAAACACATTGCCCAGTTCTTTAAATGCACTATCTCATTTAATCTGCATAACCACCAGATCAGGGAGGTAGGCAGACTTTTAAGAAAGAGAGAATGAGCCGGGCGCGGTGGCTCAAGCCTATAATCCCAGCACTTTGGGAGGCCGAGGCGGGTGGATCACGAGGTCAAGAGATCAAGACCATCCTGGTCAACATGGTGAAACCCCGTCTCTACTAAAAATACCAAAAAAAAACATTAGCTGGGCATGGTGGCGCGTGCCTGTAATTCCAGCTACTCAGGAGGTTGAGGTAGGAGAATTGCCTGAACCCAGGAGGCGGAGGTTGCGGTGAGCCGAGATCGCGCCATTGCACTCCAGCCTGGGTAGCAAGAGTGAAACTCCGTCTCAAAAAAAAAAAAAAGAAAGAAAGAAAGAGAGAATGAGAGAGTGGCAGGAGGGGGAAAGAAAGGAGGAGACAGGGAGGAGGAGAAACACAGAGAGGGAAGGAGCCAGGGAGAGGGAGATCAAGACTCATCTCAAGGAGACTAGACTTGGGTTAAATAATATGTCCCAAAGTCAGTCAATGGCAGGAAAGGATTTCACATAGAGGTGTCTCTGGTGACAAATATCACAATCATCTTCACCACCCTATACTGGTTCATTTAAAACCTGGTTCCCAAACTCAACTATTCTAGGAAGGCTTTCCTAGTCAACTGTAAAACTCAGATTTCCAAGTCCCTTGGAATCTTACAGGCAAGTTTTAATCTATATTAATCCACATTTGCTAATTCTTGCTTCTGAAATTGTTCTAAGCTGTTTCACATGGTCCAGTTTTGGCTCCCAAACTAAGCTGTAAATGCCCGAGGATCAGCGGCCCCCCCTTTTATGAACTGTGTTTCCCACAACCCTGGGTAATGGACTTCCCACAGCAACAACCACACTGGCCTGGACGCTCCGCTCACATGTTACGACAGAGCCCCTCTGGGCTTGGACGTGTTCCCTTTGTTTCTCCCAGTATCACTGGAGTGTGGCAAATACTGGCTCAGAGAAAACCCACACGGAGATGACTGCATTTTTTAAAAGGGCTGTAAGTGTTCCAAACCAAAAGATGCCAAAAGGAAAAACTAAATGTACGCTCACCTTGAAAGAACAGGCAACCACTCCCTAATGGGCCACATACAGGCACGTAGATAAGTCCCAACAGCACAGCCTGGAGAAGAGTCGGCAGCAGCACGCTGATGTGGAAAGGAGAGTGACAATCCCACCAACACCAACACCATACACACTCCCAAACAGGAAACAGGACAAGCAGTGGCCACCTGACAACTCAGAAGGCAAAATTTCTGTCTGAGCTACTCTTTTTTTTTTTTCCTCTTGAGATGGCGTTTCGCTCTGTCACCCAGGCTGGAGTGGAATGGTATGATCCCAGCTCACTGCAACCTCCACCTCCCAGGTTCAAGCAATTCTCCTGTCTCAGCCTCCTGAGTAGCTGGGACTGCAGGCACGCGCCACCACACCCGGATAATTTTTTGTATTTTTAGTAGAGACTGGGTTTTACCATATTGGTCAGGCTGATCTCGAACTCCTGACCTCAAGTGATCCACCCGCCTCGGCCTCCCAAAGTGCTGGGATTACAGGCAAGAGCCACCACACCCGGCCTGTCTGAGCTACTCTTAAAAGTCCAGAAAACACCTCTGATCACATATAGGAGACAACAGTGGCAAATGGGGCCATGACTCTCTCATAGCTGATCAGTCTCCAGGGAATTTCAAACTACCATACAACTAACCGCAACACCATGTTTATGTCAGGATTGCCGGTAAGGTACCATGGAGCTGGGATGAAGTTACATTTCCAAATGTTACCAATATGTAGCAACACATTCTAATCACAGCCCCAAGATAATAATCACGTAATTTGTACTCTGTGCATAAAGGCTATTATTAAATGCCTAGCCTCAAACGGGAAGTCTCCTTTATAACTCAATTTACCAAGTTTTTAAAATGTGGTTTTATGTACTCTGTGCCTGATGCCAAACTGTAGCCTCAAGTCTTTCACCAATGTTTTTCAAGGTTTCCAATATTCAAGGGAAGGTTAAGCCATAAGTCGAGAGAGAGATCAAGCACGACAGAGAACTAAATATATCAGAAGGAAGAAAGAACACTATGTCCCATGAAGAGGAAAACAATTCAAAGGGATTTCCAGTTTAGTTTGGCTACTGCATCCACGGTTTTAGAAAAGGCCACAAACTCAAAAGTACTCCTGAGACAGCCAAGTAACCCCAAGGATGAGGGAGCTGTTAAGTGTAGAGAGGATTTGGAGGCTTGGTTAACTGCATAGTATGGGAACCACATATTTCCTAAAAGGGGGGTGGAAAAAAAACACATCCTTGACTTAGAATCGAAAATGATGCTCCACAGAGAACTGCCTACTATTTCTAGGGCCATCCACGGCAACAGCTGTTACCACTGCTTCATTTACATGTAACCCATTCAGAAAACTGTCCTGAGTGACTGATGCCATTCAGCTCTGCTGGCCTTACTCAGGGTTTCCAGGTTGGGACCGCTGTCAATTATCAGCCCAGCTGTCTTCAGCCATCCTGCTGATCTTTATAGCCTGACTTTCGCAATGCTGACGGTAAAGAGCAATTCAACTTTATAGAAAATGAAAACACCCCAAAGGTGCCATAATGACTGACTTTTCAGCCCAGGTGCGACATCCCTGTAATTAGTCAGCAACACACCTTGAGCTTCGTTAGGCCTGAAAACAAATCCATTTATCTACCATAGAGGAGCTATTCAAACCACGTGGAAAATTAAGTAAGGGAGAGAGAGAGAGAAAAAAAACGTTTCTACTTAAAGACAATTTAGCTAATAGATCACATATGTTCAGCTTTGTCTTCCTCTTGCCTTTTTCTGGTTTTAAATTTTATTACCCTGGGGCATTTGCACCAAACAGAATCTTCTTCGTTGCTTAGGAATTAATCCACCCCTGCTGTTTATTCCTCATTCGAGTCATAATCCTCCGTTTGTGACATCACAATTAGCCACTTGTGGTGATGATTATAATGTCATGAACAAAGGATTATAACTGGGAGTTGGAAACAAAACAGCAGGGGCACTGAAAGCTGGGCAAGGAAGTTCTTTTCAAATAACCATCCCCAGGAATCAAGAATTGAAGGGTGGGAAAGAAGAACAGGATGGAGAAACTAATTGTTCTCCATCCACCTTTGGACAGAAAAATCCACCTTTGGACAGAAAGCTCTATGAGAAACGAACCAGTAGTTCTGACCTAGTGAAAAAATACAGAAGGACGTCACCAGCTACATTTTTCCTCGCCAGCCCACTTTATTAAAAACTTTATGTTTAATTTTACAACAAACTCCTGTGTCCTTATTACCCGTACCCATTACTGTCAATATTCAGCAGCATCTGCTATATGTTTCTATGCACCTATTTATTCCTCAACCATTTGAAAATAACTTGACATCATGTCCCTTTGACCCCAAATACTGAGTGAATTTCTTAAAGACACTCTTGTATATAATCACAGTAGAATTATCAAATTTAGAGAATTTAACACTGATATAATATGGTCTAATTTACAGTCCATGTTTGCATTTCACCATTATTTCCAAAATTCATTTCTCATTACTAGCTCACTTTTTTTTTTTTTTTTTTTTTTTTTGGCTCTTGGTCTGTGGCCCAGGCTGGAGTGCAATGGCACAATCTCGGCTCACTGCAACCTCCGCCTCCCAGGTTCAAGTGATTCTCCTGCCCCTCAGGCTCCCAGGTAGCTGGGATTACAGGTGTGCACCACCACATCCGGCTAATTTTTGCATATTCAGTAGAAACAGGGTTTCACTATGTTGGACAGGCTGGTCTCGAACTCCTGACCTTAAGTGATCCACCACCTCTCGAAGTGCTGGGATTACAGGAGTGAGCCACTGCGCCTGGCCACTAGTTCACTTTTCAATCATCAAGAAAATGAAGCCAACATCTTTTTTCAATTTTCCTCCATGGTCAACAACATTGGTCAACAACAAAATTCAGGATCTTAAAACATTTAAATCCAGAGCAAGAAAAATCTTAATGGCTACCGTTTCTTTAGTGCTTCCTATGTGTCCATATCAAACCCTACACTGTAGGGTATTATCTCATCTAAACCCTACAGAAACTCCATGGGGCATGAGTCGTTATAGTCCGCATTCTATAGAAGAGGAATAAAAACCACCCCAGAGAATGAAGCATATATTGGGAAATATATCAAGGTGAAACAAACAGCTGAGTCCTGTCTATATGACAGTGCTTCCTCTGAAGAGCTGAATTCATGCTGGTCCTAGCAGGCAGTCTGACATGAAAAGATTACAGAGATCCAGTCAACCTTCAGGACAAACTGAAAGCAGATCAATACCCCACTGCAAATGAAGGCTGCAATTAAGAATGCAGATTGCAGGGTCAAGGCTGATTGTAATGTTTCAGCATTGGATCATTACAGAATATTCCAATACACATCCTGCCCTCAGAGCAAGTTTTATGGTTGAGTGTGCAGTGGGTAGCTTCTGTGGCATTATTAACTGCCTATTTAACAGATCCAGGAATGCCATTTATTCTAAACACAGAGTGAAGGTTTTAAAAGCAAGAAAAGAAGCTTTTCACAAGCTAAAAGCTTTTAGGATGGGATGGACCTTAAATTGCCTATTTCACAGAGACAGAAATGGCTCCAGGGACGCTTGGACATTGTTACTTTTTTTTTTTTTTTTTTTTTTTAAAGAACATAAAGATAGAAGATTAACTCAACCTCACTCAAAACCAAAGCTGCTCATCTAAACCAGTTTTGGAAAGGAACAAAAATTCAAAAACTGAAAGCCATGACCGCATTTGAAAATAATGATTTCTATACAGCTCCTGTCTCCCACATTTTACACACATCCCACAGTGCACATGGCATGTGCCATATACAGATTTCCAGTACCAAGCAAGCTACACAGTAGGCACCCAACACCAACTGGGTGCCAATAACTATTCCATTCCCTGCTGTGCCCCTAGACATCCCCATCCACATCCCCACCTCCCTGCAACCTGCACTATACCTTATAACCAGAAACAGCTCTAGGAAAAGTTTGCTCACCAATGAATCCCCAAAGCCTGTACGAGGGGCTGGTTTTTCCATGTCCTCCTTTTTGTCCTTCTTAATCTCTCTCTTTTTTTTTTTTTTTTTTTTTTTTTTTTGAAGGCCAGAATGGAGAACTTCATTCAAAAGCAGCCAAGGGTCACCCACATATTTTGCCAGGCTATCCCACCCTATGCTGTTTTGTTGTTGTTTTTTTTTTTTAATAAAGCTGAATAATTGCCAACATGTTAACCTCAAAACATTCACCTTTCTGGATTTGGATCTGTATCCAGATTTCTCGCTTCTTTTTTTTTTTTTTTGAGACAGAGTCTCACTCCGTCACCAGGCACCAGCCTGCAGTGCAGTGGTGCGACCTCAGCTCACTGCAAACTCCGCCTCCCGGGTTCAAGCAATTCTCCTGCCTCAACCTCCCAAGTAGCTGAGACTACAGTCGTGCACCACTATGCCCAGCTAATTTTTTTGTATTTTTAGTAGAGATGGGGTTTCACCATGTTGGTCAGGATGGTCTCAATCTCTTGACCTTGTGATCCACCTGCCTCGGCCTCCCAAAGTACTGAGATTACAGGTGTGAGCCACCACGCCCGGCCTTCTTGCTTCTTTTGATACTCAGCCCGGGCAAGGCTGGGAGCACACTCCTGCAGGACGATGCTGGTGCAGGTCCAGCCACCCTGAGATGAGACCCTCTCCCATTCACGCCTCCACCTACCCTGCTTCCCTCACACCAGTCATGCGATGGCGATTCCACAATTAACTGTCTGGACAGGGACTCTTTGGAGAGTGAAAGGGAGCACTGTTGATAATTACATTTGGACAAGCTGGCATTAACGGGGCAGATGGCAACCCTCTTGGGTAGCCCATTTTGGGTCTGGTTTCAATTCCCTGCATCAGGTATGTCTTTGTTCTGTTCCGGCCCAACTGCTCTGGTTTTCTCTGCTCATCAGTTTTGCTTTGGGATTGAGAGAATAGGAAGTCTTAATGTCTAATTAGTAAATTGCTTAAGGGGACAATCAAAATAGAGAAGAGAAAATGTTCCAGGAGCAGGGCAGTTGAGGAAAAGTGGGACACGCTGAAGGGGTAAAGTGTCAAGATTTTTACTTCTCCTTGGGATCACCCTTCACTTTCCACCACATTCCATTAAACCCTGTGAACCTCTGACCAGCCGAGGTCTTATTCACTGGAATCTTTGTTAGTTTTGAGACGGATGTTTCGCTTTTGTCGTCCAGGCTGGAGTGCAATGGCGTGATCTTAACTCACCGCAACCTCTGCCTCCCAGGTTCAAGCGATTCTTGTGCCTCACCTTCCTGAGGAGCTGGGATTATAAGCGTGCACCACCACACCCGGATAAATTTTTTACATTTTTAGTAGAGACAGGGTTTCACTGTGTGGCCATTCTCGAACTCCTGGCCTCAAGTGATCCACCCGCTTCGACCTCTCAATGTGCTGGGATTACAGGCATAAGCCACTGCGCCTGGCCTTATTCACTGATATCTAATGAGATCTTACGGTCATACTGTTAAGGTTCTGGCATGTACTGACCTAGGTCATTCTGTGACTTACAAGCCTGGCTCTTGGTTCGGCTGCTAAATTTCTGGTACCTTTTAATGAAAAACAACACCAAGTCCTCTGCAACTGAGCAAGCACTCAAAACCCTAGCATGCATTCTGGCCTCTTGATGTGCTGTCAAGATCTCCTTTTAGAATGAACCCAATGCAGTTGGGCTCCTTGCCAAATGTGATGGCCATTAGTTTGAAAACAGTTTGAAATGCTCAAGCTTTGGAGTCATATAATCAAAATCAATTAATGTACCATTTGGGAGTTTGTATGTACAGTCATCCCTGAGGCAGCAAGCTTTCCAGACTCTCTGATTTGACTGCAGCACAATCTTGCCACGTTTCTATCTCTCAGGCACATAAGACCAGTGCCCTTTGTGAATATTCTTCCTTCTCCTAGAAATAAACTTAACTTAGGATGACTGTCCTTAATTTAAAAAAAAAAAAAAGCCACTATTCCAGAAAAGACTTCAAAGAAAAAAAAGCTGTATCTAACACAGAGATCTTATCTTAATTGGGAAGCAACCCAAAACTTCGGAATGCAAATTAAAAGAGCCTATTGGGTATTATAACGGGCATTCACTTTTGAAGGATAAAAATAAAGTTTTAGACAAACAACCAATAGAAAGAGTACAAGTGTTTAGGGTTATTTTTAATAAGCATCAAAATGGGACATGGTTATGACAGGTCTGGGAAGTCGCTTGGGTACTTTTTCTAGAAACGTGGAATGCCAAGCAGAGGAACCTGGAAGCCAGGACAGAAAATTCACACTGAGCTCTCAACCAGGGAACTTTTTACCAGGGATAAGCCCATCTCGTTTGGAATGCTCCAAGCTGGAGAAATCAAAGATGGAAAGACAGAGGGTAAAGCTACAATGGACTGCACTTCTTTCCAAATAAGAAGGGACTGTGGGGAGACACCAAGGCATCTGGCAATAAAAATTACTTGATACACTAAATTGTGTGTTTGTCGTGGGTGTGGGTCGTTCCCATCAATTTCAATCCCACCCGACTCCCCTGCTGTGCAGTCAGACAACTCGTAAAGACTAGACAACTATGCCAGACATTGTACAACACATGTTGACTGTTTCTTCCCTGGCCAACACATGAATATCTATCCCTCCTTCCTTTTTTAAAACCCATCAGTCTACCCCTTCAAGTATTTGGAACAGTTTTCCCAGCTGTTGGTTTTCAAGTGTCTTTTAGAACGACAGTCATTTCCATTCATCTTCCGTCTGTCTTTGGCTTGTGGGAGGGCAGCCACACGCTTGCCTTTGGTTTGCTTACGAGACTGGGAACAGCACGAGCTGAGCTGGATCATCCCAGCCACGGCCCCTCATTCACGGTACTGTTTGTCTAATGATGATAAAGCATCCTAATCTGCCCAACATCAGGACTCTGCTCCGGCACTGCACACAGCATGTTGTGCTACCAAATGCGGTGCCTGTACCTCTGGGTATCGAATTTCCCAAACAGCTTTCATAAATTTTAATTCATGAGGAAGGGCTGTGCACAAACTACCTTTTGAAACTCTAATCAGTCATTTCCCCACCCCTCCCATCCATGGACCAGCATTCATAAGGACCCTTTATAACTGACTTATGGTCCCCAGGTGTGCCACATCAAGAGGGGCTGCTGATTTCCAGAAATCACTAGTTTAAGAAAAGTAGCTCGTGCCTGTAATCCCAGCTACTTGGGAGGCTGAGGTAGGAAAATTGCTTGAACTAGGACCCGGGAGGTGGAGGGTGCAGTGAGCCGAGATCACACCACTGCACTCAAGCCTCGGCTACATAGCGAGGCTCCATCTCAAAAGAAAAGAAAAGAAATATATCAAATAAGCAAGCCACTCTAACACTCTGGAACCTTGTGCGTTTGAAGCTTGGTTTGTTCCAAATCAAAGTAAGAACAGAAAACAGAAAGTGGGCAAAATTTAGCTACTGCGGCATGGACAGGAAGGAAACTTTTAGACTCAAAAGCAACCGGCAGATTTTAATCACCAGCCTAGATCTATGGCTTTTAGATGCATACATTATAATTAATAAGGAAATACACATCTCCCAAAAATTCATCACTGATTTAATGGCATCTTAATCCAAGCTACTGAAATCGGGGTTAAAGCATCCAAAAAATCTGTATCTAGCTGTACAACCTTAACTAACAAGTTAGTTTCTCTCTCTAGACCTCCTTTCCTCACTTGTAAAGTTACAAAAATAAGACAGACTGCCTCTGACGGCCTTCATAAAGATGTAGCTGTTTAAGGTATAACACAGCACCTGTCTCACACTAAACACACGTAAGAAGAGGTAGTGATTCTTTTGTTTTGTTTTGAGACGGAGTCTCACTCTGTCACCCAGGCTGGAGTGCTGTGGTGCGATCTTAGCTCACTGCAACCTCCGCCTCTTGGGTTCAAGCAGTTCTTCTGCCTCAGCCTTGGGACAGCCGTACAGGCGCACACCACCATGCCCAGCTAATTTTGTATTTTTTTTTTTTTAAGTAGAGATGGGGGTGTCACCATACTCACCATGCTGGGCTCGAACTCCTGACCTCGTGATCCGCCCACCTCGGCCTCCAGGCATGAGCCACCGCGCCCAGCCAGAGCTAGTGATTCTTAATTATTTTTACCCAGGCTAACTGGAGGCTCACAGGACAGATAATACTCCTCACTCAGGATTCTCAGTCTAACTAGCTGTAGAAGCCAGTAAGAAAGAAATTGCTAGGCCGGGCGCGGTGGCTCAAGCCTGTAATCCCAGCACTTTGGGAGGCCGAGGTGGGTGGATCACAAGGTCAAGAGCTCAAGACCATCCTGGTCAACATGGTGAAACCCCGTCTCTACTAAAAATACAAAAAATTAGCTGGGCATGGTGGCGCGTGCCTGTAATCCCAGCTACTCAGGAGGCTGAGGCAGGAGAATTGCCTGAACCCAGGAGACGGAGGTTGCGGTGAGCCGAGATCGCGCCATTGCACTTCAGCCTGGGTAACAAGAGCGAAATTCCGTCTCAAAAAAAAAAAAAAAAAAAGGAAAGAAATTGCTGGTCCACGTTCCGACGGTTACCGAATCTCTATCCTACCTGGCTCCAACTGTCCCTGATGAGGGGAAGGGCCTATAATAGCTCTCGGCTGAGAAACGGGAATTAGTAACTTATGGTAAATAAGCAATAGAGAGATACAGACCACGCATTAACTATCCCTTTCCCGACAGAAGTCTTCATTAGAGTCATACACAACCCCAATATGTTAAAATATATCAAGACACCAAGACATCTGGCAACAAAAATTACTTGATACACTAAATTGTGTGTTTGTCATGAGTGTGAAAGCAAAATATTCACTTGAATTACAATGAAGCATTCAGAAAATGTCCTAATTTCACAGACTTTAGTAACTTTCTAAACAAAGATTTTTTTTGATTGTTTTGTTAACTAAGGCAAAATACTAGCCAGGTCTCTTCTGTGACAGTAATTCCAGATTCCTTGTTGGGTAGTGAAAAACATTTAACCTACAAATGTCATCTTAATGACTAAACAAATTTTCCTCTATTTGCAAGAATGTTCGAAAAAACTGAGAACAGACATATCTAACAATAGGGTACTGGTTAAATTATTAATATGATCCATGCTACAACAGAATGACACGTGGCTCTTAAGAATGGTGTTCACTTTGGGAGGCTGAGGCAGGCGGATCACCTGAGGTCATGAGTTCAAGCCCAGCCTGACCAATATGGTGAAACTCCATCTCTACTAAAAATACAAAAATTAGCCAGGTGTGGTGGCATGTGCCTGTAATCCCACCTACTAAGGAGGCAGGAGAATCCTTTGAACCTGGGAGGCAGAGGTTGCAGTGAGCTGAGATCGCGCCACTGCACTCCAGCCTGGGCAACAGAGCCCAACTGTCCAAAAAAAAAAAAAAAAAGAATGGCATTGGTGTTGATGTGAATGTGTAGATCTGGGGAGATGTTTATGACTTATTGAACACTTAGAAAAATTTATGAAGGATAGTTCAAAATGTATGCAAAAGCAACAGTATAATAATAAACCCTCATTACCCAGCTGCAGAAACTACCCGAAACGTAGGCTAACCTTGCTTCAGCTGAAACATTAGCCATAGACCCCACCTCTCTCTCCCCCTGGTCATTTAGAAGCCAATGTCAAATACCGTATCAATCATGATATTCTATTAAATGGCAAAAAAGACATAAACCTGCCTAGGAAGCATAATCCTGTTTTTAAAAGACAGCCAAAAGTGGGCCGGGCGTGGTGGCTCACACCTGTAATCCCAGCACTTTGGGAGGCTGCAGTGGGCGGATCACAAGGTCAGGAGTTCGACCAGCCTGACCAACATGATGAAATCCCAACTCTGCTAAAAATACAAAAATTGGCCGAGTAGGGTGATGCGAGCCAGTAATCCCAGCTACTCAGGAGGCTGAGGCAGGAGAATCACTTGAACCTGGGACATGGAGGTTGCAGTGAGCTGAGGTCGCGCCACTGCACTCCAGCCTGGGCGACAGACCAAGACTGTGTCTCAGAAAAAGAGATAGCCAAAAGTACATACATGCTAGGGAAAAAAAAGAGTATTTACCTACAAATGCTAACAGTGATACCTGTGAGTGAGAAGAACACAGAACTCAGTTTCTGGATGATACATTTTTAATCAACTTTTCCTATCATGAACCATACTTTACTTTCATTATAAAGACAAATTAAAATTAACAGGTCCTAAAGAATTATTTAGTACTAGAAATGAAACAATCTCCACCATGACCTCCACTAATAATACCCAAATTTGCTGCTAAATCTTATTTTTCTACATTTTCCTAAACTTTACCATTCTAGCCTAACCCATCTCACATCCTTCATCCTCCAGAAAAGCTATCCAAGCCACCAATATCAATGTATCATCAAGGGGAAAAATCAGGCACAGAGAGATATGTGGAAATATCATTTGTATAAAAAATATTGCTTGCTATACATCACATGCCAGTTTTTACTAGAAAAGAAATTGTTGTTCAAAAAATGTTAAGAGTTGATGCAAATTTATAGGGCAACAGCGCTGAGTGACAGACATCTGTGGTAGGGTAATGCTAGGCTGTTTCTTGCTTTGTTGATTCAACAATCAGCACTGAATGTCTCCTGTTCTAATTTATTTTAACTTCTGCTTAATTAAATGCATAAAAGAACTAATGTGTTGGATTTGGGGATTTAAAATGACTTTCACCCAGCTGTTTTTAAATGCAGTAGGAAATTTCTTGAATATAATTGTTCTTTTAGAGGCAAAAAAGCAGACTGTAACCATGACACTCACACGGAGGGGAATTATCACCTAGTGACACTGGCTGACAACTTGTAAACAGTAATTCCCACCCAGAGTTTGAAAAGCATTCCAGGACTATTCCAGCTACCTCACGAGGTGATGTTAAAGTTACAAAGAGAAAGGTCAAGATAAAATTATTTTTAATTCATTTTCAACCAATTTAAACAGCTGCTCAACAAACATTTGCTAAACCAAACAGAAGTCTGCAGCACATCGATCGAATTTTTTTGGATAGCTGGGAAATCTTTTCCTACCTCCCATCTTTTTTTTTTTTTTTTTAAACAGAGTCTTGCTCTGTTGCCAGGCACCAGGCTGAAGTGCAGTGGCACGATCTCGGCTCACTGCAACCTCCGCCTCCCAGGTTCAAGTGATTCTCCTGCCTCAGCCTCCCGAGTAGCTGGGACTACAGGCGCGTGCCACCATGCCCAGGTAATTTTTGTATTTTTTAGTAGAGACGGTTAGTAGAGATGGGCCATGTTGGCCAGGATGGTCTCGATCTCTGGACCTCATGATCTGCACACCTTGGCCTCCCAAAGTGCTGGGATTACAGGCATGAGCCACCGCACCCGGCCCTCCCATCTTTTTTTAATGGAGCATTTATAGAGTACTAATATGGCTTTTTTTTTGAGATGGAGTCTCACTCTATCACCCATGCTGGAGTGCAGTGAGGCAATCTCAGCTGACTACAGCCTCCACCTCCCAGACTCAAGCGATCCTCCCACCTCAGCCTCCCGAGTTGCTGGGATTACAGGTGCCTACCATCACTCCCAGGTAACCAGTATGGCTTTAAACACATTTGGAAACAGTAAAATCCAAAACTGAGAAGGCAAGGAGCTGGAGATCAGTATCCAGATCTTTCTACTCAAGCCAACATTAACATGTCCATCTCTGAGACATTCAATAGGCTTTTCTCATGGAAAGCCATGTTTCTTTTTCCTACCATATCTTAGCATAAGAAATTTACATTCTTCTTACTCCAACCCTCCCAATCCAATCAACTGTTGCTCAGAGTTGGATATTTAGAAAAGGGGCTAGATGGTAAGAAATTACTTAACTGGGTACAAGGTACCTGGGTGATGTACACCCTAAAAGCCCCAACTTGACCACTCCACAATCTATGCATGTACTTCATAAATTTATACAAACAGTAACAATAAACTAGCACGAACAATAATAAAAGAATTCCATATTTAAAAAGAAAAACATGTAGAAATACATTTTCTACTCAGTTTGATCCCTAATGCCAGACTGGCTCTCAGTAATTATAGCATTGAAATACACCGTCTGGTGTGTGTCATCTTCATTTTGCAGACTGAGAACTACCTCAGTGACAGCCCTACTTTGTAAAGTCTCAGGCTGGTGTTTCATCCCATGGGACCATTGAGGCTCTTTGTTATTTACCAAAATCTCTTATCTCCGAGTTTTAGAAATAACCTTCGCCAAGCGGCCCATCTCCAGAAATTTCTATTACTTTCCAGAAAGCCCAAAGACAGTGATTCACATGCAGGGACAATTTTTGTTTTACATGCAGGGAGAACTTATAACTTGTTATTTATCTGTTTTCTTTTTATTTTTTTTAATTTTTATTTTGAGACGAAGTCTTGCTTTGTTGCCTAGGTTGGAGCGCAGGTGCCAGGATCACGGCTTACTACAGCCTCAACTTCCCAAGCTTGAGTGATACCCTGCACCTCCGTCTCCCATGTAGCTAGGACTACGGGCACGCACCACCACACTCAGCTAATTTTTTATATTTTGCAGAGACAGAGTTGTGCCATGTTGCATAAGCTGGTCTCAAACTCCTGGGCCAATCAAGAATCCTTCTGCCTCGGCCTCCGAGAGCGCGGGGATTGCAGGTTTGTGCCCCTACACCTGGCCCCAACTTATAACTTTTTAGACTCCAAAACATGAGGGACCCTTAAGAAAGTTTTCTCTACAAAACATTCACACAGTACCAGGAGAACTCCTAAGACCTCAAACAAAATAATTAAGCTATGGAAAAATCTTCCCCAATAGATGCCTAAGATTTTTCACTCCCCATCTCCTGGACTCCGTAACAGCTTGGAAATGGGCTCTACCGTGTTCTCAAAGTGAATCATGTTTTGTGCTGAATCCAACCCAAGCATGGCCTTACCTAACCGGATCGCTCCAATTTTACAGCGTCTCCACCTCCCACTCCCCACCCCAAGTCAGGGCAAGCTTCCAGAGAACTGGGATTTTGATGGGCACAACACAAACAAAAAAACGCCAACGAAGGTCTCTTTTCTGCGATTCTACTTCAATATATCTCAAAGTACGAAGCAGTAATTTTCAAATGAATGACAGCAGACTCAACCCATGACAAATCCCCCTTGGGTTGTGAAAACTTGAGCCCAGTCTAATGCCTACAGCCAGAGGCTCAGGAAAATGCGGGGGGCTATGAGAGAGTTTAAACACTCTGCCGCCTCCCATAGCTGGTCCCCTTCTGGAAGGTTTTTATTTCGTGTCAGTGAGGTTAATGAGTTCGTGGGTCTGCTCTAGGTCTAGCTTTGGAGTATGACCATATGGAAAGCAGAGATAAGCAAGTAAAAGATGTGGTGCTGATTAATATGGGGGCAGATATACCATTTTGAAAACAGATTACAAGTCTGCAATTCGCTGTAACATAATTTAAACAAATATCACAAAACGGATTCTTACAAGGCAAGGTGCTCATAAGAGTAACTCAGGTATGTCTGGAAGCTACAGTGACATTTTTAAAACCCCTGGGTTTTAGTTAATTTGCAGACATTCTTAGATGACACCTTGTTGGCCTGAAAGAATTAGCACATTTTCAAAAAGAACCTGGTTTTTCAGGACAAGTCAACCCCCACCTGGGTCTTCCCAAGTTTTTGAACATAGGCCAGTGACTACAAACTGAGACCCAGTGCAGTTCAATCAGTTCAAATTCAGCTGAAGGAAAGCTAACAGTCAGCATTTATTTGCCCCCAACACACCCAGAGTTGGGGTTTTTACATCTTCCCACAAGGCTATGTGTGAAGCAGATATGTATCCCCATCAAAGAGACAAGGAGACTCATGCTCAAAGGGATTGAATCAAGGTGTCCAATGTCAAACAGCCAGCGAGCCGGGACTGGGACAGATGTCTATCTCTGCCGGACTCCAGTAAGGAAACTCAACCACCCTACCAAGCTACCTCTTCCACAGAGCAGTCCTACATGACTGCATGCCCTGATCACCGCCTGCATTCAAAGGCAGCACATGTCTGGCCTCTGAGCCCTTCCCTCCTACCTATCACAACATCAACACCCAACCCATTGTCCACAGTGCCAAGATATGCCCCATTCCTCTCTCAATCAGTGCCAGACTGTCTCAAGTACGACTGATTTTTGCAGTAATGAAACACACATTCTTAAAAAAGTAATGCGTGTCCTACAGAATGTTAAGGAAAACCTGTGCAGCATAGTTCCAAGTAGTAAATTCCTTGCTTCAAAGGAGAAGAAAAAATCAAAACATCCATTCATTCAACAATATACTGTAGGCACTGGGGTCCAATAATACACTTGAATCAATTAACTCTCTATCTGAAATGGAACTGTAATTAACAGAGATGGTAAAGTGTAGGAAGAGACATAAGAAAGGGTAAGAGGGATGGGAATGGATGCCCCTGCAGACACTGTAAGCCACAGGCCAGCTGGGACTGTGCTGTCATTACTAGGAGCATGTTCAATGTTCCTCTGAGCCTCTTAATACCAGTACCAGCATCAAAGCACATTGCAGTATTTGGAGTCAGTCCTCTGACCTGATTCTCGGTGAACAACTCATAATGTCTCATGCCCTAAGCCACAAAAATCATCCATCAACCCCATCGGATAGGAGGCACTGAAAAAATCTTGCCTGAAACAAACACTTCTGCTAATACTTTTGATTTTAAACTACACTAGCTTAGTCTACTCCCAAGCAGAAGTCAAAGTTTAAAATAACCAATCCTAGGAAGCAGCAGCTCGGCGTCCTTCACTCAAGGGCTTAGAAGGAAATGTCAGTAATACAAATGCAATGCACAGTGTTAGTTTTACCAGGGGACCAAACTGTAATTAGAAAGCATTTCTATATTATCTAAAGTTCAGTGTAATAAATGAGCTTTAAAAAGTAGGCCACCACTGATTTAGCAAATAGTAACTAAGTATTCTGTGAATTTGGCATGAGCAAAAAGCTCTACGTTGGAGCTCATTCTAATTTCAGATAGAGGATCTTCTGTGGTAGAGTAAATCCTCCTAAGAAATGACAGCCTTAGTGTAACATACTTTCAGCCCAAGATAATACCATCTCTTGAAAATATTTGAGAGTCACATTTGTTGTGACTCTACTCCGAGATCTCATTAAACTTCAGGAAGTGTCTACAATGTTCGGCAGAGGGTAATGTTCACAAAGTAACCTTTTAAAAAAGCGATAAACCCACAAAACCAATTAAAGCCTTACACATTTCCTCTAATACTTTTTGTAAAATTTGCATAATTTCTGATTTAACAAAAGAAACTCAATTCTTGGTCTCCCCCCACCTAACCTTGAGTCACTCTGTTATAAGGCACCACCCACACACTGCCATTTGCTTCCTATAAAAATGGGCCTGTCAGTTTCTATTCTGAAGCTGTTGCAGAAAAGCAGCGAGAACGGAAAGTTTAAGAGTGCTATTTCCAAATTTTGCAGAGTTGAAGCCTGGCTTTCTAGAGTACTAGAGTTCACACCCTCTCCCATTTTTCACGTTTATCTGTTCCTTTCTCGTCTCCCAAATGCCCTGACGAAGAGTGACGTCCTGTAAATGATTTCACATTTATCATAACACTGGAGAACGGTGCCAAATACTTGGACCTTCCATGTATAAGATGAGTTTTAACTAAATCTTATTGAAAAGTATATGGAATTAAGATTTTTAAAAATTTGTTCCTACCTTTCTGGACTATACATATGGATGAGAATGGTCTTCTGTATGGGTAGACAGACTCTTTCTGTAAAGAGCCAGACAGTAAATATTTTAGGCTTGGCAAGCCATATGGTCTCTGTTGCAACCACTCAATTCCACTGTTGTAGCAAGAAAACAGCCAGAGACAATAAGTCAACAAATAGTAGGGGCTCTATTCCAAGACAACTCTTTTTTCCTCATCCTTATACCTTGGCCAATAAAACTTTATTTATAAAAAAACAGGCAGTGGTCCAGATGTTTGCCCATGGGCCGTGTTTTGCCAGTCCCTGATCTTGTGGATCAAGTCTTAGAATCAGCAGAATGGAGTTAAAGACTAGCAGCCAGATTGAGTTTTTTTTTTTTTTTTTTTTTTTTTTTTTTTTAATTAAAAAAAATATTTTTAAAAGAAACAAAATCTCGCTGTGTTGCCCAGGTTAGATTCAAACTCCTGGGCTCAAGAGATCCTCCCACCTCAGCCTCCTAAGTACCTCAGACTGCAGGTGTGCAGCACCACACCAGGCAAGACTGACATTTATTCACTGGTAATTCTGGGCAATCGACTTTGCTTTGCTTTAGTTTCCTTGTGTACAAAAACGTAAAGGGCGAGGCAGGCAGACCAGGGCCTCCCTCATAGAACTGTTCTGAGAAGCAAGTGAATTAAAATGGAAAAAGCGCTTAGAGTCGTAGCTGGAACATATTATGTTGTATATATGCTTGCTATAAGCATCATTTTAAATCTAATTAATGTTATTATCTAGAACCAGTACCAAATACATATCTTTTTTTTCTTTCTGTTATACTATGTCAAAGATGCCAGACTCTCCAGGAAAAGTTAAAAGGAAGTTTTCTCTCCATCTCTATGTCAACACCTTTATATCTTAAAAGCAAAAAGTGTTAGAGATACATAGAGGTTAAAATGTCACATCAAATCCATAAGCTATGCGATCCAAATTTAAATTGTTGAGGAGGCATTTAAGTTTTGAGCTTCTTCATAAGCCACTTGTGGTTTTTCTTAGGATTTGAGTTCTGTTATGAGTTGGGGTCACTGGAGACCGTTTCTGCTCTTGTTTCCAAGCCCATCCTAAAGCAATTAATGCTGGTTTAAGGCAACAGGAAGGAACAGATGGCTGGGCCTAAGTTTTAAAAGTACTTTTTAAATTATTAATTCAAATGAATGGGGTGGGGATAAGAGAGGGAAGACACTACCATTATATAATTTCTTTACTAAATGTAAAAGCAATTATCAAATTGAAGTTGCCCATTCATTCCAAGTACTGTTCTACACCATTTTTGAACAAAGGAAAAAACCTGACATCAGCCATTAGCTTTTCTGAAACAGACTTCTGTCAGTGATCAGAAACAAGTTAGTCTTGAGACATCTCTGATATCACAAAGAGGATGACTGCGCTACATCCAGGAGAGATGTTACTAAATACCCTACAATGAACAGGATGCTCCTCCCACATCCTGGATAATAACCTTTGGATAATAACGAATAATTATCCCGCCCAAAATGTCAACAGTGCTGAGGTTCAGAAACCCTGCCTTAGGTTTTGAGAAAACCAGTGACAGTAAAACCACCTGCCGGGTACTTGGTATTTATCATCTCACTTCACCTTCATCACAACCCTACAAGGCTGGTTTTCCTTTTGTCCATCGCTAGACGCCAGAACAGATGGCACAGAGAGGCTAGGTTGCCCGCTCCAAGTCCCACAGCCTCAAAGTAACAGCAGAGAACTGAACACAAGCTTGTCAGCTTAACCACACACCCTTCCCAGAAGTGGAAATTATTTGGCAAATGAAGACTGGTAAGTTAAACTTATGGGAAATAAGATCTCCAAAGTCTGTGAGCTGCTATCAAATGAGAGTTCCCATCTCTGTCAAGCCCAGAAGTAATTCAGACAGATAGCAGAAGAGAAATCTCATCACCTTCACACCAGTAAGAAGCCTTCAGCAGCTCAGCAGCAGCACCCTTGATCTTCACCAGCCAGCATAAGAGGAACAGAGGTTTTCATTGAGCATCTGGGAGTTTATTACACTCTGCAGTTCTTTCTCCTTTATAGGATTTTCTGCGGAAACTCAATAGTCACCAGCATTCTGGAGAGGTTAACATCATTCTTTATTTACTGAATAAAGTATTAGTTCCGAGTTTCTAGTTCCCAGTATAATTAGCCATTTTACTTGGCCAAAAAAAAAGAAAGTAAAAAGTAAGGCGTTAAGAGCTAAAATTTTAATCCTTTCCAATAGAAGTCTAATTTTATTTCATCTTCTGGACCTCTCAAATTCACATATAAAATTCCAACTAAAAGAGTTTCATATCCATAATTCATTTTTAGAAAAAATAACATCTTTTCTTTGTTTTTAAGAGATGGGGCATCACTCTGTTGCCCAGACTGGAGTACAGTGGCATGACCATCGTTCACTGTAACCTCAAACTCCTGGGCTCAAGCAATCCTCCTGCCTCAGCATCTGCTGTAGTTTGGACTACAGGTGCATGCCACCACACCCAGTTAATTTTCTTTTCTTTCTTTTTTTTTTTTTTTTAAATACAGATAAGGTCTCACTAGGTTGCCTAGGCTGTTCTTGAACTCCAAGAATCTAATGATCTTCTTGCCTCAGCCTCCCAAAGTGCAGGAATGACAAGCATGAACCCAGCCTAGAAAAACAAAGTCTTTAATATATTTGTGTGTGTGTGTGTGTGTGTGTGTGTGTGTGTGTGTGTGTGTGTGTGTGTGTGTGTGTGTGTGTGTGTGTGTCTATGTGTATTTATTTAAAATTCACTGTCTCAGCTTTGGGTTTTCAAGTCACAACTTGGCCCAGACATGCAAGATAACTCTGAACCTCCATAAAACATCGACATATCTCTATAAAAAGAATCATTGACTCAAACAAACCTATTTGTCTGACTTTGTGCAACGGATTTAAAACCGTACTTCCAGCAAGAGGACAGTGAAAATATTGACAGGCAAGTACTGCAGAAGGCCAGCAATGCAGTTTCTTAGCTCCCCGTTTCTTATCTCTTCTAGGTCTCTAATTCTGAATGGCAGAAAGGCAGGAGCTTGTGTGGTTAAGATTAGCCCCTACCTACTATACAAGGTTTCCTTTCCTAAGAATTTTACCTTGGATCACAGCCTAGCAACACAAAACAGGACAGAATAAAATCTGACATAGACATGGATCCTCTTGTGAGAATTCCTATACAAACAGAGGTGACCTGATAGAGACACTAAATTTTATCAGAAAACTCCACCTCATAGTGGTACCAAAAAAAAAAAAAAATCTGAACAAAAACAGGGGATGTCCACTTCCACAAATTTCTCATAACCCTTCAGACAAAAACTTCTTACTACTCAGTGTTTTTCATCTTCCTACAATGCTTTTTTTGTTTGTTTGTTTGAGACAGAGTCTCACTCTGTCATCAGGCTGGAGTTCACAGGCACGATCTCACCTCACTAAAACCTCCAACTCCCTGGTTCAAGCAATTCTTCTGCCTCAGCCTCCCAAATAGCTGGGATTACAGGCACGTGCCATCACGCCCAGCTAAGTTTTGTATTTTTAGTAGAGACGGGGTTTCACCATGTTGGCCTCCATCTCCTCACCTTGTGATCTGCCCACCTCAGCCTCACAAAGTGCTGGGATTATAGGCGTGAGCCACCGCACCCAGTCTTCTTTTGCTTTGGAGACAGGGTCTAGCTCTGTCACCCAGGCTGGATTACCATGGTGCAATCTCGGCTCACTGAAACCTCTGCCTCCCAGGCTCAAGCGATCCTCCCACTCCAGTCTACCTAGTAGCTGGGATTACAGGCGCACGCCACCACACCTCTAACATTTGTATTTTCTGTAGAGATCGGGTTTTCAACATATTGCCTGGGCTGGTCTGGAACTCCTGAGCTCAACCGACCTAGCAGCCTTGGCCTCCCAAAGCGCTGGGATTTTACGTGTGAGCCACTGCAACAGACCTTTATAATGAATTTTTAAAGGGCAAAACTATTGCTCATAATTATTTACAGCACAAAGGTAGAAGTGAATAGTTTTTACAGAATATCCAGATTTACACTAGGTTACTTTACTGCCACAATCTAAGTGAAACAAAAGAATTTTGCCATGCTCTTGGACTGAGGATTATAAAACAAGGAGTGACAGCCCATCAGACCAAGAGCTCTGGGCTCGGCCACCCCATCAGTGAGTCCCAGGAATGTGGCTTCCCGCTGGATAACTATGACTCACCACTCTCATGCTACCTCCCTGAAAATGCGAGGGGCGTGACACTACCTTGACTACAAGGAGCATGCAGAGTGGGAACTTGGCAATAATCCACTTAACACAGTCCAGATGTGAAGCCAAATCCAACAGTTCACTTTCGGAATCCATCACTCACTACTTAAGGATCTGAATTACTGAGGCTAATTCTGTCCAAACAGAAAGTACAACACAATCACAACTTCACATTTGTTCTCTATCACAATAAGAATTAATTCTGAGGGTTCTGAGAAATACATGCCCGCCTACTGTAGTAAGTACTTTAAATGAGGGGTCCCCATCCCCCCGGACATAGACCCCTACCAGTCCCTGGTCAGTCAGGAACCAAGCTGCACACCAGTAGGTGAGTGGTGGACAAGAGAGTATTCCCAGGCAAGAGAGTTTTACCACCTGAGCTCTGCCTCCTATTGGACCAGTGGCGGCACTAGATTCTCATGGGAGCAAAAATTCTATTGTGAACTGTGCATGTGAGGCATCTAGGTTGCCCACTCCTTATGAGACTCTAATGCCTGATGATCTGTCATTGTCTCCCATCACCCTCAGATGGGACCGTTTAGCTGCAGGAAAGCAAGCTCAGGGCTCCCACTGATTCTACACTTTGGTGAATTACATAATTATTTCATTATATATTACAGTGCCATTATATAATAATAGCAATAAAGTGCACAATAAATATAATGCACTTGACTCATCCCAAAACCATCCCCCAACACCCCTGGTCCATGGAAAAATTGTCTTTCACGAAACTGGTCCCTGATGCCAAAAAGGCTGGGGACTGCTGCTTTGAATGCACTGTCTCCAAGCCTGACAATAATATTTATCACCATGGTACAGAACAGGATATTGAGGCTCCAAAAGATTATATCATCTGCTCAAAATTATACAATGATGTTCATTTATTCTTTCAACAAGTATCTACTGAGAACCTTCCATGTTCTGTGACACCAGGCATTTGGGAGTAAACAATATAGACACATCCCTCCCTTCATGGAGCTTACAGTCTTCTAAGTGGCAAAGCCAGATTCCATACCCAAACATGAGTGGGATGCCAACGTCCTTGCTGTTTTTAAATTTCATTTTGTGTTTATTTTGAGACTGGGTTATAAGACTGGCTAATTTTTGTATTTTTGGTAGAGACAGCATTTCGCCATGTTGCCCAGGCTGGTCTCAAACTCCTGGGCTCAAGTGATCTGCGCACCTCAGCCTTTCAAAGTACTGGGATCACAGGTGTGAGCCACCACACCTGGCCTGCTCTTTTCAATAGTTGTGAAAATTAAACAAATGAGTCATATGGGAAACTGCTCGACTTGAACCTTAATCAGAAGCGTATGTGTGTGCTCTGCATCTGTTCTGTACTCCCATGTTCACCTGCATTCCTGCGGACTGGCAGACATATGCACCATCACCATCAGTAAGTCTTAGTTGGGAGACCTTTTTAAAATGCTACTGGAATAGATCTTCCTTGTTCATGCTAAGTACCAAATCTGACCCCAAAACATTCCCTCTTCCACCTATAGAAAGGCCTTACCCAGGTCCCCACCATCATTGGATGCCATTTCAAGGGCATGCCAAGGACAATAATCTTCTTACTGATTTAGTGATGATTGTTCCTGTGTAACTGACGCCCACCATTATCTTGCATTAGTGATCTATTATTGTGTAACAAATTATCCCACAACATAATGGCTTCTAACAACAAACATTTATCATCTCATAGATCCTGTGGGGCAGGGATGTAAGAGCAGTTTAGGTGGGCTGGTTCTGGCCGAGGTCCTCTCGTGAGGTTACACTCAAGTGCTGGCTGCACTGCAGTCAGCTGAATATCTAATTTGGGATAGAGGATCCAATTCCAGGTTCACTCCCACCGTTATCGGTAAGAGGCCTCCATTCCTTACAACAAAGGCGTCTCCATGGGGCTGCTTGAATGTCCTCACAATTGGGTAGGTGGTTTTCCCCAAAGTGAGTGATCCAAGAGTGCAAGTCTCTCTAGAGATCTCAACTTCTATCACTTCCACCTTATTATGTTCATCAGAAGTGACACACTAAATCTAGCTCACAGTCAATGGGAGGAGAATTAAACTTCAGTTTCTGAGAAAAGATTTTGGGGACATATTTTTAAATGACTGTTGCCTTCTAACCTCTTCCAAGATAAGAAGAAATCTGGTCTTTGGGAGAACTTGGGTTAATTAACTATAAACCCAGAACCTAGAAGGTAAGTAAAGTCTTGGTTTGTATTTGTTAGTGTGCTAACCAGAGCTAGTCAATAGGCTAGCTACACCGACGTGTATGATGATAAGGAAAGAAAAGAATACTTGATGGGGCATTAAGCCTGGTGCTTATTACAATTTAAATTATTAATATCTGAAAAGAAAAAGTAAGGGTTTGGGTGGTGGTAGTGTTTCTTGACAGGTAAGTATTTGTAAACCAAAATCATTATTCTCTTTGCCACAATCACATTTCAACACCAGCTAGTAGGTTCTGGCATTTTTTTTTTTTTTTTTTTTAGACAGAGTTTTGCTTTTGTTGCCCAGGCTGGAGTACAATGGCACGATCTCAGCTCACCGCAACTTCTGCCTCCTGGGTTCAAGCGATTCTCCTGGCTCAGTCTCCCAAGTAGCTGGGATTACAAGCGTGCGACACCACAGCTGGCTAATTTTGTATTTTTAGTAGAGATGAGGTTTCTCCATGTTGGTCAGGCTGGTCCTGAACTCTCAACCTCAGGTGATCCACCCACCTCAGGTATAATCTGGAATTACTGGGATTATAGGCGTGAGCTACTGTGCCCGGCTGTTGCTAGCATTTTATGTGCATAGGGCTGAGTTCGTTATGTAAGAATGCTAATATCTACACACAAATCGGTATCTCCTTTTTACTCACTACAAAGAAAAGAGAAATGATTAAGAAACAAACAAAGCTCTTTATCCAAGGTAAAAATAAAAGGAATAGGATTTAAAAACAAAAATAAAATAAATTTGTTCTTTAATTTCTAGTGTTTTTTGGTATTTGTAGCATGATAAAATGTCTCAGCCTAGGTAGAGTCATTTACCAAAGATGCTATAATTCTAAAAAATATTCAGTTGCATAAATGCTTTACATATTCTAAACTGCCTAGGAAGCCAGATAAATATGATATACACAGCATAAAAAAGGGCATATAGACACTAAAGGAGAAATAAGATATTCACCACAGTCAGGGTTTGCTACTCCTCCACTCGGAAATCACCTCTCACTTAAAAATTTTAAAAAGGAAACTTTTATAAAAATAGTAAGATGATGAGTAATCTCAGCAATCTTTAAGGCCAACCACCCATTTTTTTTTAAATGGTCTTGAACTCCTGACCTCAGATGATCAGCCCACTTCGGCCTCCCAAAGTGCTGGGATTACAGGCATGAGCCATCAAACCCAGCCAGTTTTTTAAAATATCCAAATGTCATTATCATTGTCAACATGTGGACACTGTGTTATACTGAACCAGGTGCTGCTCTAGAAGCTTCCTCTGAAATGGCCCTTTAACCCTGATACCAACACCATGAGATATTGTCCTTGTTTTCACCAATGAGAAACTGAGCCTTAGGGAAGTTAAATGCATTTATCACTTGCTAATGATGTGAACAGAGGCAAGAGGGGGCTCAAACCCAGACAGTCCAGCCTCAGCATCCACACTCTTGACCAGTATTCTATTCTCTTGTTCGGAGAGGGCTTTGGGTGACTTTGGGTTCAAAGTTTACCTCCTCGTTAAAAAAGAAGTTTAACAACAATGTAATACTTCTGTACTGCCTTTAGAAGTCACAAGAAGCTGCCACCTGCATTGAATCCCCCAGAACAATTCTGTCAGGCAGGTAAACATTCATCTCCTTAGTGTCTCCAGAATTTCATGCTTTCTCATATAGTATGCTCAAAGTTTCCACCATATCCACATGCTCCCTGAAAAACTCAGTTTTCCTTATTTGAAAAAAAAATGCATTCATTTCTTCTAATTAAATTTATTTTTAGAGGAAACTGTATATCACACCCAGGAATTTATTTATTTATTTATTATTTTTTGAGACGGAGTTTTGCTCTTGTTGCCCAGGCTGGAGTGCAATGACGTGATCTTAGCTTACCGCAATCTCCGCCTCCCGGGTTCAAGTGATCCTCTTGCCTCAGGCTCCCGAGTAGCTGGCATTACAGGCATGAGCCACCATGCCTGGCTAGTTTTGAATTTTTTGTTTAGTACATATGGGGTTTCTCCATGTTAGTCAGGCTGGTCTCAAACTCCCAACTTCAGGTGATCCACCCACCTCAGCCTCCCACAGTGCTGGGATTACAGGCATGAGCCACCACACCTGGCCTCAACCAGGAATTTTAAAACTGGTATGATTTGGTTTAGGTAAATAGGTTACCAAAAGTAATAATCAGTGTATCCTGACACTTTCCCACTGCGCCTAGACATGACTTCAGAATCCTTCTCCACACAATGTTCTAAGCAGTCTCTACCCATTAATCATCAATGACATTCAAAATGCAATCTACTGGTATGCCACATGGAATCTGATACACTCTTCAGACAAAGAAGAAACATGACACTCAAAGGTTAACAATAAAGTGTTTATCTTCCTAAGATTTTTGTTTGGGAAATGAACACTCAAAATCAGGACCCAGACCCCTACCTTCTCTTCTGACCCTCCTTCCTGCTACATCCCACTGTCTGGACAAATCTGCAAAGGCTTTTTCACTTTTAAGAGGCGTACACAGCCTCATCAAACTATCTTCTTCTCCAGGGAGGCAAAATGCAGTCCATCAAGAGCTCCCGAAAATTGAACAAGAAAATCCTCAACTGAGCAGCACTGTTTGGACTTGCACAATCAGCACCTTTGTTGATGAAAGAAAACATACATTGTATATGCCTATATGAAGCCCTGAGAACATCTATGCAGGCTGACAGCTTTGGCGCTATAAGAATAAAACCGTCAGCATCCTGTCTGATGTTCATCAGGCCATGGCAAAAGACCCTTAAAAGCAGGGATTAGCAAAGGCTTTTGGGCTGGAGGGTCTCTAAGGTGTGTCTGCTAGGTCTTGGGCACTGTCCAAAAAGGGGAACAGGGAATAGGGTCAGAGGCAGGAGAGAAAACAGCAGAGCTCATGCTCCTAGGTAGAAAGCTATCAGCAAAAAAATTCCAAAGATGTCCTTCAAAGCAAGCCATGAAAACCAATACTACATTCCTGATCTGAACACAGATTCAGAAGTGAGTTTCCAAGGGCATAGTGGCCAGATCTATAATGTATCCAATTTTTGCAGGCATGTACTATGTTTCTACTTGAAGACAGTCTTTTTCTAGCTTTGGCCAAAAATGGGCCTGGGAGCATTAGATCATGGCCATGAGTGTCCAGCAAATTTATCCTTTCATTCTATAAATACTTCACCTAGTAGGCGCTGGGTGCTGAGACAGAGCAGTGAACAAGACTAATCAAATCCCTGACTCACAAGGAACGTGTATCCTAGCTGGGAAAATAAACAACAAAACAAACATACCCTTATCTCAGGAATAAATGACAGAAAGAAAACAAGACTTGAAAATAAAAGTGTGATATGGATGAGGTGGGGAGAATAAAAACCAGGCAACTAAGTTAGACATTAGATTCCTATTTTAAAGACAGAAAAAGAAGCTCAAAGTATTATCTAACTTTCTCAAGGTCACAAAAAATAGTTGAGGGCAAAGTTGGTATTTGAACCTGTAGCTACCTGGCTGTGGGACCAACCAAGCTCTCCGTTGTGACTGCACATTGCCTCCTCAAACCTTGTACCTGAGGTCCTGAGAACTCACCTACCCACTGTCTTACACATCGTCTCATCGGGGACACCTGAATTCATAATATCCGGCTGCAGTGAATCCACAGGCACTGGTGCCTGCTTGGATCAGGCCAGGACATTCCTATTCTAGCAGCTTTTGCAACCCGATACAAGCTGACCAAACCGCCAAATACGTGTCAGAAGAATGACCTGATTCGAGATGAACAGTGCATGCAGATTCAATTCCAAATCTGGAAGGTCCTTCCCATCTCATCCCATGGCCTAGAGCTCTCAGATCTCCCAAACATTTTCATGGAGTGTGTCTGTCCACAGGGTAGGCGCCCATTGTATACGGAAGCACCATAAACGCTGTCCACATGCACACTCTTGGCACCCACAGCAGCACAACCAGGGTCACACTGCCATAGCTGCTTAGCAGCCTTCTGTTTGACAAGCAAGGTACAAAGCATCTTTCCCACTGATGCCTGCTCTCGATCAATGTAAGGACAAAGAGCACCAGCTTCCGCAGCACTCTCAGCAGTCACGGGAACATCACTTTTTAAGGATGGGAACTCTAAATGCTCAATTGTAAATAACTGCTTTAAAGCCTCCTGATTCTTTCATTTATAATCAATTGATTTCAGTTTCAGCAAAGAAAGTTGGAGGCATGAGGGAAGGCACATACAGGAGACAGTAGGGCACAATGAATCCCAAGAAAACAAATCAAAAGCATCCTCAGGAATTTAGCCACAAGCACGTGCCAGAGTTGAGAACACCTAGTGAGACTACAAGCACTCACCACCATGCCCAGCTTTAAAAAAATTTAAAAATAAGCTTATTTTAAATTTTATTTTGTGTAGAGATGGGGGCTCTTCCTATGTTGACCAAGCTAGTTTCAAACTCCTGGCCTCAAAATGGGGCACCTCGGCATTTGGGAGAACAGCAGAAGCAGGAAGGTCTCTCTGGTCATCTCTCATCCCTTCCTCCCTGAAACTGGTTACAAAACCTAACTGACCTTCCCTGAAAGTTTGTTATAGTCAGACCCTCATTCCAGAGGTGTCCTCCCTCTCCCCAGAGCATCCTCAACTCTGAAGATACAGAGACACCAACAAGAAATTGAACAAAACAGGCCTTGTTGTGTTTCCCGACCCCCACAGTAGACAATAAAACCCCTTTGTCCTCCAATCATACTTTGGCACCACTGTCCATAAAAATAGTTTTCCCCATTGCTTTGGGTCTTCATTTCTGAAAGCTCCTGTGTCACGTGAAATTTATATTCAGGGCCAGGTACGCTGGCTCACGCCTATAATCCCAGCACTTTGGGAGGCTGAGGCAGGCAGATTACCTGAGGTCAGGAATTCTAGACCAGCCTGGCCAACATGGTGAAAACCCATCTATTAAAAATACGAAAATTAGGGAGTGCTGGTGAGCACCTGCAATCCTAGCTATTCGGGAGGCTGAGGCAGAATTGCTTGAACCCAAGAGACAGAGGTTGCAGTGAGCCGACACAGTGCCAGTGCTCCCTAGCCTGGGTAAGAGAGTAAGACTCCATCTCAAAAGCAAAAACTTAGATTCAGTAAATGTGTTTGCTTTTCTCTTGTTAATCTGTTATGGAGGCCTCAGCCATGAACTTTTTGATGAGTAAGGGAATCTTTTCTCCCCTACACAGTTTCTAGAATATCAGCTCTGTGCAGGCAGGGATTTGTTCACCACTTTATCCTGGGTGCCTGAAACAAGGGGGTCTGGCATATAACTGGAAGTAAATATCTGGGGAATAAGTCAAAACATTTTTTACAGTGCCATCAAATTAAAAACAACTAAAGGATGTGAGTCCAGAAAGCAAAGAACAAGAAACAAAGGAAAGTATCTTCAATCTTTGCAGACTGTTGGACCTGACCCAGGCAACCTGTCTTCTAAAAAGTGAAATTGACATTCCAGAATCCCAAGAGACCCATCAAATGCAATCAGGTAAATGCACTGTTACAAGGCCGAACCAAGAATATACTTGGACAAGAAATTCCTAAAAGTTAATTTTAAAAATAATGTTGCCAAAGGGGAACGATTGGCAGTGGTGCCCAGTAATTGGCATTGGTAACTCAGACTGTGTCTCTTCTTTACTCTGGAAATCCGCTCATCACAACAGTATTCCTCTAAAATGCATTCCTAGTTAGGGCTTATTTTATGACACTGTCAGTTTTTAACTATTCACATGTAAATTGGGGGCTGTAGAAGCATTTCCCCTCTAGCTCTGCTAATCCCTGAAAGGCCACTTCTGTGTCACCTCACCTTCTGCATCAAATGAGGGATGCTCACACACTCAGAGGGAAAGAAGCCCTTTCTTGTTTTTCTTATATTTTTTTAAGAGACTGGGTCTGACTCTGTTGCTCAGGCTGGAGTACAATGGTGCAATCATCGCTCATTGCAGCCTCAAACTTCTGGGCTCAACTGATCCTCCCTCCTCAGCCTCCTGAGAAGTGGGACTACAGGAGCTCACCACTATGCCCAGGTTATTTTTTCATTTATTTTCTGTAGAGATATGGGGAGAGGGTCTTGTTATATTGCCCAAGTTGGTATCAAACTCCTGGCCTCAAGCAATCCTCCCACCTCAGCTTCACATAAAGTGCTAGGATTACAGGTATGAACCACTGAGTCTCGCCCCTGATTCTTTTATGAAAGAAATTACATTTACACTTAAAAGTTAAGCATGCCAGGCACAGTTTGACTATTGGTTGGCCAAGTCGGGAGAATGGCTTGAGACCAGGAGTTCAAGACCAGCCTGGGCAACATAGGGAGATCCTGTATCTACAAAAAAAATTAAATATTAGCCAGGCATGGTGGTCCATGCCTGTTGTCCTGGCTACAGGGGAGGCTGAGGCAAGAGGACCACTTGAGTCCTGGAGTTCGAGGCTGTGGTGAGCCGTGATCGTACCACCACACTCCAGCCTGTGCAACAAAGTGAGATCTTGTTTCTAAAAACATAAATAGTAAAATAGCCAAAATGTGCAACCATCCCTTAGCACAAGTAACCTGAAGATACATATCTTCAAGAAAAATAACTGAGTATAACTGCCACTCCTTCTTGACTGAGATATATCAATTAAAATAATCATTTGGTCCATCTTTCTAAATACCTACTATGTGCCAGGCACTGTTCTGGGACCATATGACACAAGAATAAATAAAACTTGATAACATTCCTTGAAGATCTTACCTCAATCTATAGGAGAAATGAATATCATGAACAGGTCAACAAATAGGGGTAAAAAATGTTAACTCACAAATATGGTTAAATGCTGGGAAGACAATAATCAGTGATGAAATAAGGACAAAGAAGAGAGAGGAGATCGTATCTATTTCCTGTCATTGAGAGGCAGCGTTGTGCCCTTGTACAATTCTGGACGACCTGGCAGGGGCCTCAGCAACTCGACTGTTGCTAGCCACCAGGGTTCCTGCCCCACACCTCAGTAAGCTGATAAGAAAGTGCAGGTAAGCCTTCCTTTGTCAGCAGCATGGAAGATCAACCCATGAAGCCCTGGGCTGCATACAAGAAATCAGGATAGAATGATATTATAGTCCGAGTGTGCTGGCTCGACTGTAATCCCACCACTTTGGGAGGCCGAGGTGAGAGTACTGCCTGAGCTCAGGAGTTTCAGACCAGCATGAACAACATGGTGAAACCTCATTTCTACTAAAAATACAAAAATTAGCTTAGCGTGGTGGCGCACGCCTGTAGTGCCAGCTGCTGGGGAGGCTGAGGCACGAGAATTACTTGAGCCTGGGAGGCAGAGGTTGCAATCAACTGAGATTGCACCACTGTATCCAGGCTGGGCGATAGAGTGAGACCCTGTCACACACACAAAAAAGAGTATTATAAATATACATTCAGCTAACAACAGAGCGTCAAAGGGGCCAGGTGCAGTGGCTCATGACTGTAATCCCAGCACTCTGGGAGGCTGAGGCAGGCGGATCACGAGGTCAGGAGATTGAGACCATCCTGGCTAACACGGTGAAACCCAGTCTCTACTAAAAATACAAAAAAAAAAAAAAAAAAAAATAGCCAGGTGTGGTGGTGCCCACCTGTAGTCCAGCTACTCGGGAGGCTGAGGCAGCAGAATTGTTTGAACCCGAGAGGTGGAGGTTGCAGTGAGCCAAAATCAGGCCACTGGGCGACAGAGTGAGACTCCGTCTCAAAAAAAAAAAAAAAAAAAAAAAATAGGGCCTCAAAGCATATAAAGCAAAAACTAACAAAATTCCACCTATGTCTCCTAAATATGCTATGGAGACTTGAGAACGCATATCAATTATCTAGCATATGGATGCGGGGGGCAGGGTGTTGGTTAAAGAACAAGAGCAGCCCCATTCTCTTGAATGACTCCCACATCCCAGACTCCATGGTAAATGCTATTCACACGTATGATTCATTTCTCACCACAACACTGTAAGGCACAAGAGTAAACTGAGGTCTGGTAATTTGCCAAGGTCGAAGTGCCTAGGAAGGGCATGTACCTCATGTTCCCTCTATGCCTTCAGGTGTGGCACTGGGCTTCCCCTGGAGCCATCCATGAGAAACAGGACAAGAAAGACACCTAACAGATTACATACCTTAATTAGCCTTACATGTTCCCTTACAGCTCCCCCCGCTCAACAACCCGCACACATGCTGTTTCCTAGTAGATTCTGACTCATGCTGATATCACTAGATAACTGGGAACAGTTTGGGCCAAGGTTAATTCTAATCTCACAGGCAAGCAGATTCTAGAGATTCCCTTTCAGAGAGGCTAGCCCCGTATACAGGAAGAGGTTGCCCTGCTGAGCAAAGAAAGTTGAAAGGATAAGGGACAACACATATGAGAAAATGGCAGGGCATGACAAACCCCAACAAAACAAAGCCACGCAATGATTTAGCTACACATATGCAGCTGGACTATTTAAAACCCATGAGGGCAGGGATTGGCCCCAATCATGGTTCTATCCAAGGTACCTGAAACAGGAGTGCCTGGCACATAATCTCATGTATATAAACACGTTAGGAACTAAAAGCATTATTTAGAACACAAGAAAAAGAAAACAAAACGTCCAACATTAAAATGACAGAGAAGTAGACACTGGTCCATTTGTTGAGGATCACTATTGCAGCTGCTAAAAATGACAAGGACTAGGGGACAAATATGCCGCTCATTAGGATCCATGCTGAATTAAAAAAGGGAATTTAAAGAAATGGGGAAATGTTCACAATGTAAGATGAAAAAGTAGACTGCACAACATCAGTCACAGACAGGGTGTCTTGACTATCCCTGGATGTACAATGCGTCTTTCCTATGCGTAATATGTATAGGAAAAAAAGTATCAGGATGTAGATGTAGTGACATCAAGTCACATTCATCTCTAGATTGTGAGATGATTTTTTTTTTTTTTTTTTGAGATGGAATCTCACTCTGTTGCCCAGGCTGGAGTGCAACCTCTACCTCCCAGGTTCAAGTGATTCTCCTGCTTCGGTCTCCCAAGTAGCTGGGACAACAGGCATGTGCCACCACGTCCAGCTAATTTTTCTATTTTTAGTAGAGACAAGGTTTCACCATGTTGGCCAGGATGGTCTTGATCTCTTGACCTCGTGACCTGCCCGCCTCGGCCTCCCAAAGGGCTGGGATTTAGAGGAGTGATCCCAGGCGAGATGATTTTTTAAATTGTCTTTTTCTTCTTATAAGCACTTTTACAAAAATTACTTTTCCCTTATCTTATATGTACTTGTAAAATGTTCTACAATGAATACAAATTTGTGGTTTGGCGTAATTTCTACCCCCATGATAGCTAGTGGTTGCAGTGTAAATCTCCACTCCATAGCACTCTGATGGGAAGATTCTGCAGCTGCACAACAGGCTTCTGACCCTTCATCCAGTGACAAATAGCTGGCAGTTACATTAGAAGAATGGTTCTCTATTAGGGGAGAATCCCCCACCTAACGGTATCTAGTGAGCAGAGCCCAGGGGTACTACTGGCATACCACCACACATCCTACAATGCACAGAAGAGCTCCAGCAATGTGGAATTCTTGTGCCCCAAAACACCACTAGCGCTAAGGCTGAGAATCCCTGTTTAGAAGTATTAGAATGGAAATCATACGCTGTGATAAAGTGAGAAGCCTGAGATGTATCTCAAATATAAGTAAGAGAAGAAACATTAGCAATACTTAAAATATATACAACTAGAGGAACAATGTTCTAGAAGGGCAGAGAAGGGGAACATTTGTTCCACTGAATATCCTTTAACCCCTGCACAGTCCATGGCCCAAAGTAAGAGCTCAGCAAGTGTACTGTCTCTCAGGGAACACAGATTGCACCATAGAGGACATTCTAATTTCAGACTCAGGCAGAGGTAGACTTGAAGATCAGCCCTGCCAATGGCTAACACACTCCGCATCTGCAGAATGAGGGACACAGTGCTATTTATTTTATTATTTTTTTTTTTTAGTATTTTTTGAGATGGAGTCTCTCTCTGTATAGCCCAGGCTGGAATGCAGTGGTGCGATCTCTGCTCGCTACAACTTCAGCCTCCCGGGTTCAAGTGATTCTCCTGCGAGTAGCTGGGACTACAGGTATGAGTCACCATGCCTGGCTAAGTTCTGTATTTTTAGTAGAGATGGGGTTTCACCAGGTGGACCAGGCTGATCTCAAACTCCTGACTTCAAGTCATCCACCTGCTTCAGCCTCCCAAAGTGCTGGGATGACAGGTGTGAGCCATCATACCTGGTTATTTGATTCTTATATGACTTACACGGATCAATATATATAAAGCTTCTGACACTCTCCAAGATACATCAGAAGTGCAGTATTCACTAGTGGCCTACAAATTAACACCCAGTGTTAATGCCAGTGAATCCAGGTTAATTCCCACATGGACCCATTATCATCGTCTAAAGAAATCTGTATCTCACAAACTAAGACCAGTCTTCTGGCCTCATCAGGCCTGTGCAGGATAAACTACCACTAATCCAATGGTAGCTGTGTGAGCATATCAATCGGTGGCTGCTATCACCAGTATTTTCTTGTGAAACTTCTAAAAAAAAAGATTATTAACAATGGGACAAAATGTAAATGACTTTTTTTTAAGTAGAGATCCAAAGGGGGTAAGATTACCTCTGCTGAGACCGAAATCAACACATAAGAACTTAATCAACTAAACCCTACCAAGATACCAGATGGTCTCCTAAGTATTTTGGGATTTTTATCTTACAGCCAACACACCCATCTGGTAGTATATAGAAATTATGTTATTCCTTAAAAAAAAAAGAGAGAGAGAAAGAGAGTGTCCAAATACACCGTGTAATTGAGGTTGATGAATAGAGTTCTAAAAGTATAGGCAATGAGCAAAGAAATATAAACATACACACAGATAAATGTGTAATTTATTGGAGCCATTAGAGTCAGCAGAGTCATATAAAGTTTTTACTAGACAACTCCACAGGAAAAAATATAGGTTCAAATTGCTGAATCATTGTTCAGATGTGAATAGGATTCCTAAAACTTTTATTGGTAGTAAAAATTAGTTTACAACATAAAGTAAACAAGAAAAGCACGCTATAAAGCGAAACAGTGGTAAAAAGACCCTCAAATGCACATATTTCACCAAAAACCTCATTTGCAAATCAAGAGTTCAACAATTATAAGGGTTTGAAAATGATTACATTTAAAATGAAAATGATCACACTAATAAATTTTAGGATAAAACTTGACTGTGTGTTTGATGAGGAAATGTTTATTTGATTAAATTTTCACACTAGTGTCAGGAAACATTTATTCCTTGGAAAAAAGCACTGCTGGTTGGAAACAAATGGGCTCAAACACAAAACTTCTCTCTTAGTTATCACACACATCTATGGTCTTCCTTGTGAAAACCACAGGCACATCCAATGGTTCGATAACTATTGCATCCTAATAAAATCAGGTGCCAAATTTCCCTTCTCCTGGCCAGGGCTCAATCTCTTATGAGCTCTTTTTTGGCTGCTTCTCAGCAGTTTTGTGCAGAACTTGCCACTGTGTTCTTCGAACACAAGTCTCATTCCACAAAAATCTTGTATTACACATTCCCACTGGTGTTCCTGGGTGAGTGGCCATGGTCAATTCAGTAATACCTCGCTGACATTCAGCATTTTGAGGATTACGGTACATGAAGCCTCCACCCTTGACTTCCTTGATTTGGTTTTGTAACCCTTATGTATTAAAAGATCAATTCTCAGCAGCCATGTACAGCTCTGGTTTTCACAGATTCAACAGGTATCAGTGGGGAGGTGGGGGTGAGGTGGGGGGGGGCGGGGAAGTACCAGGCATTTTAATCCCTGGTGCTTATGGGTTTTATTTTTCCTTCTGGGAAGAAAAGACGGGAGAATTAAGGACAAGGAGAAATTGAGAGAAACCAGAGATTCCCCTTGTTAAGTTCAGTAGTAAAAGTCCGTGCCATGTTTATTAGGACCTTCAGGCTGCCATTTGTAAAAGGTGTTCTTCACCATCTGCTTTTGATGAGCAGATCATAGCAAACCTGATGAAATAATGAGTTCAGGGACATAAAAGCAGGGTTCAAACCCCAAATCAAGGTTCTACCAATTTCAAGCCCTGACATCAGCCACACGATCTTCAGCAAGTAACTATAATTTTAAGTGTCAGTCTGTGCATCTATACAATAGGACAACCTATTTCTAAGAGGAGCCAGTAAATGAATATAAGCGAAGCGCCTTGCACTATACTGAACACAATAAATCCTAGTTGTTATATTACTCTGAGTGAGCCCTGAAGTGACTGGAACCCTACACATGTCACCTCCAAAATGTAGCTGTTGTCAGTGTGGTAGTAGTAAAAGGTGGGATGTTTATGAGGAAATTAGGCCATGAGGGCTCCTCCCTAGTTAATGATATTAACACTCTTTTATAAAAGAGTCTTCAGATGGCATTTGGGTCCCTTGTCCTTCCACCCTCTGCATGAGAGGACACAGTATATCTGCCTTACAGAGGAGGCACCAATAAAGGTGCCGTCTTGGAAACAGAGAAAAACCCTCACCAGACAGCCAAACCTTCTGACACCAAAATCTTGGACTTCCCAGTCTCTAGAACTGAGAGAAATAATTTTCTATTGTTTATAAATTACCCAAGCCAGGCACAGTGGCTCATGCCTGTAATCCTAAGTATTTTGGGAGGCATTCTTTATTTTTCATGTAAATAAATAATTGCTTCAACAAAGATCAGAATCTTTAAATTGGAGATTCCCTCACCAGCACCCCCAACCATCATTACTTTTCTTATTTGGAGTTTGAAATATACCAGGAGCACACGAAAACATTCTCTTGGGAAACATTCAAGCAATATGCCATTATTCTTCCAGTACAAGGTAATAGAACCTAATAGGAAAATGTCTGCCCCCTCTCTTTGAGTGTATTACAGATGGCAGCCAAATGAGGGTGTGTTCTGCAGCAGAAAGCCTGGGAGATGCAGGCATTAGACGTTCCCTTGATGCACCAGCCTGGGGTCACCCCCCTCAAACACCCTGCATTTAGCTGCCAACAAAAATGAAATGCCTTTGTCTCAGCACAGAGGAACTGAGGTATTTCAAGATGTGTAAATTCCAGAAGGAACCCTCTCTTTTGCTGTCCAGTTTTCATTTCCCCTCGGGTGAACATGTGTACCCTGATAGGGGCAGGCTATGTGTCTTCCACCTGGATCCTTGGTGCCTATGTGCGAAACACAGGCAGGCATTCAAGGAAGGAAAGAACGGGGTCCTGGAGGGATGCCAGGGTATCTGCAGCAGTTAGGTGCTGCTAAATCCAGCTAAGATGCAGTTATGAGACCTTATGAATGAAACAAGGATTGCCTGGGTAACAAATGTACAACTATGCTAACAAGTCTGCAAATATGTTACTTTAATCTCAGAGTGTCTTTATCCCCAGGGTGGTCCACAACACACTGCAGTACTTCCTTTACTAATTTCACTGTTAGGCTATTCTCAGGTGACAACACATAGCACCGGTTTAATCAAACACGAACCCCCTCCTTATCATGAAGTTGCAGCATGTCTTGGGCTTCAGGCATCTCAAAAGCAAAACAGAAATAAAACCCAAGATGGCAGAGGATTCATGGATGGGTACAAGGGAGGTGTACTCAATAGGTGGACAAGCTATCATGAGCCTCACAGGCCACAGCCACAACCAGGATACTTTGTAAGGGGACATCTCAAGGCATCAAAGGCATCAAACATTCAGTGATGTTTCAGAAAAGCAGCACCAGCTCCAAGGTCAGAGTTTGAATGGCTAACTCTTAATGATCTGGATGAACCTGCACAATGACAGGATCATCCAGCTCATTAACTGTACACACTATGTGACTCAGTTTCCTTCTCTAGAGAAACAACGGTATTGACCCTCCTTTGGGGAGCTGTTATGAGGCTTAAATTAGGCAGTATGTGTATGGTGCTTAGTATAATATGTGGCATATAAGAAAACTGCAATTCCTGTTTTGTTTAAAAATGAATCCAGATAATGGTGTGAAAAAGAGTAAAATGAAAGATAGGAAGAGCTGTTCAAACGTTGCCAATTCCAGTGGTCACGTGCCTCGTAAAGGAGAATAGTCTGGCAGTTTCCCATAAAACAAAATATGTACTTACTATCTGACCCAGCAATTGCACCCTTGAGCATTTATCTCAGAGAAATGAAAACTTAGGTTCAACAAAAACCATGTACACAAATGTTCATAAGCAGTTTTATTTGCAATAACCCCAAACTAGGAAAAGCCCAGATGTCCTTCAACAGATGAATGTATAAACAAATCGCCACATCCCTACCATGGAATACTGCTGAGCAATAAAAAGGAACAAACAATTTGGATGGGTCTGGGGAGTTACAATGAGTAAAGAAAGCCAGCACCAAAAGGTTATATGCTGTATGATTTCCTTTACGTAACACTGCAGAAATAACCATGGGTTAGTAATTGGTGTTAGGGATGTGGGGGTGGCCATCAAGGGGTAGTATATGAGATCACTGCAGTGACAGAACTGTCCTGTATCTAGACTGTGACGGTGGTCACACAAATCTACACATACAACAAAAGTGCAAAAAACTATACATACGCATACACACCACAAACACCAAGTAAGTATGAATGAGTGTATGTAAAACTGTGGAAATCTGAATTGAAGTCTGTGAACTGATAATGTCAATTTATTGGTTTTGATATTACACTGTAGTTATATAGAATGTATCACTGGGGGAGGCTGGGTAAAGGGTACAAAGAACTCCTCTAGGGGAAGAAGGTTTTGAATGGAATCATTTCTGGATGTGTAATTTCAGAAGAGTTTTGGACAGACGATGTAGTTTGATTAAGAATTAGATATCTGGCCAGGAGTGGTGGCTCATGCCTACAATCCCAACACTTTGGTAGGTCAAGACGGGTGTATCACTTGAGCTCAGGAGTTCAAGACCAGCCTGGACAACATGGCAAAACCTCATCTCTACCAAAAATACACAAAATTTGCCAAGCGTGGTGGTATGGTGGATGTGTGGTCCCAGTTACTTGGGAGGCTGAGGTGGGAGGATTGCTCGAGTTCAAGAGGTGGAATTTGCAGTAAGCCAAGATTGCGCCACTGCACTCCAGCCTGGGTGACAAAGTGAGATCCCATCTTAAAAAAAAAAAAAAAAAATTTTTATTCTGCAGAGAATAAAAATGAGCCATATTTTATCCAAAAGAGCTACTCTTTCTGAATGGAGCAGCCCTTATTTGTGTCTGTATAAAGCAGGGAAGATTTTATGGTCTCTGCCCATAGTTAAGTTAGACCGTGAAGTCTGGAAGTAGGAATGAATACCCTAGTGGCAAGAAAAATAAACCTGAGCTAAGAAACAGAATTTACTGAAAGTATTGGGTAGCTCAGCTCCCAGGATCACTGGTTAGGTGAGATCAGGTATTGGAAAACTACATTCAAATCAGGCAACTGCCTGTTCTTGTGCATAAAATTTTGCTGGAACATGGCCACACTCATTTGTTCACATATTGTCTGTGGCTGCTTTCGCAATACCACAGCAGAGACAAATAATTCCGACAAAGATTGCACGGTCCATAGGGCCTAAAGCATCTACTATCACGCCCTTTACAGAAAAAAGTTGCCAAGCACTGGGCTATATAATGGAGCTCAGGAACTAGCCCCGTGAAAGCAATGTAGCTTATCCACCACCACTGCTATTCTTGTCAACTGCCAAAATGTCTTTTCTTCTGTCCCTGTGTTTGCAAAACTAGCCTCAGACCCAGTCTGGGACAGATGCATGTGATTGGTGGAGCCCGGGTCACATGCCCACATACTAGCTGCAAGGGAGGCTGGAAACCTGAACCTCAAGCAGACTCTGCATCCCACCAGTACTCATATTATCAGGTACGGCCAAAACCCAGGAAGGGGTTTCAGACAGTAGGTAGGCAAACACACAGCATAGAAAAGGAATGTGGGGTGTGGACAAAGCTATTAACCACAACCCAACTGGGAGAGCTTTTACTTTCTGCGGCAAAAGGCAAACACTAGGTTTTTTGCCAATTTGACCAGTAACAAACAGGTGTTAATCGCTGTCAATATTTGCTAAGCATGAGCTTCTATTTGTTTACTTTCATCTTCAGTTTTCCCCTGTACCTTTTATAGCATATTTTTATCCCTGGGTTGGAAATGCTTAGATTTCTTAAATGTTCTTATTACGGGAGGAAAAAAAAGCAACATCTAAGATCAGAAGCCTCTTCAATTGTGTGCATTTGTGAAGCTGAGTTTAAAAGACAAAACCAACCAGGCAGCTCTAATGTACTAACAACTTTCCAGCAGCAAATGGGTTATGTTGACCATAAGGCAACACCTTCTTTCCTTGTTGGATTTGACTAAAGTTTATAAGCAACTAGAGATAGAAAGGGGAGGGTGTAGTCTTTCAAAGATTATCTCATTAACACCTTTCTTTTAAATTTAACAGGATTCTATAAATCTTAGATACCACGGATCACATTCCTGGCATCCTAACCTGGTATCCAGGATTTCTAACTCAATGATTTCTTCCAGTCAGCAAAAGCCAAACAAGTGCTATTTGGGATAGAGATGGAACAAAGGAGGGGCAGCGGGGGTGTGTGCACAAATACGAGATGTGTTATCTTTAGTGATGGAGCTCAGTCTTGCAAGACCCGAGTTCGAAGCCCTTCAAAACCAGGTATCTCCCAAGATATACCAAAAACCCATTGGCCTTTAGAATCACTTCTGAATTGCCTTGAGCAGCTTTAAATTCTCCCCTGGGATTAATCTTAGTTCACTTAGCTCTTCCATCTTCCCAGAGATGAAACACTATGATCACATACAGGCCACCCCCTCTTTGGAAAACAGTACGTGGAATTTTTACTTATGGGAAGTCACGTCAGTTTCACAGTAAGTTTTCACAAGGCATAAGAAAATGAAATGAAGACTTGTGAGAAGTGATATTCAAAACCTAAAGCTCCAAAGTTAACTTTGGCACATCTGCCAAAAATGATTTTCCAAAGTTGAAAAGACAGAGGCCTGACACAGTAGGTGACACTTCTTTATCAGCTCCAAGAACTCCAGGGCACATAATTAGCACCCAATTAGTTATTAATAACTTAATATTCACACATCTGCTGAAACTCGGTAGGTGCACTGTGTAATTTAAATGTGATCGTGATCGTCTCTGTTAGGGTAGGTGCTATGTACATAATGGATTTGGTTCCACAGAGCAGGAAGCAGGAAAAACTTGGAAGCCTCATCTGCTCCTTTCTACAGGGTACAAATGGTCAACTCAGAATGAAAAGGATATCCTAGTTCATCTATAAGAATCCTATTAAATATTATATATATCAACAAACGGACCATTCAGTAAGCATTGCTGAATGTCTTCTATATGCATTCACTGTGTTAGCGGGGTAATTTTTTTTTTTTTTTGAGTCCGAGTCTCACTCTATCACCCAGACTGGTGTGCAGTGGCGAAATTTTGGCTCACTGCCACCTCCGCCTCCTTGGTTCAGGCATTCTCCTGCCTCAGCCTCCTTGAAGACCTGGAATTACAGGCGTGCGCCACCATGCCCAGGGAATTTTTCTATTTTTACTGGAGATGGGGGGTTGCACCTTGTTGGCCAGGCTGGTCTCGAACTCCTAACCCCAAATGATTCACCTCAGTCTCCCAAAATGCTGGGAAATACAGGCGTGAGCCACCTCGCCTGGCCTTGAGCGAATGCTTTAACATACTTCAAATAAAGCCAGGATAGCAATAAAAATGTATAAAGCCACTATTACATACCTGATGCTGTTCCAATCATTTAAAAAATATGTATTAGTTCATTTATTATTTTATTTACTCCTCACACCCTGTGAGGTAGAGCCTAGTATTAGCCACAATTTTACAAGTGGGGAAACTGAGGCACAAATTAATATAATTTGCCAAAGATGGCAAACCTAGGTGTGGCAAAGCCAGGACTCAAACCCAGCTCTGGCTATACTATAGCCTTTGCTTTTAAACACACAGCTAAAGTTAACCTCTTTCCATTCAGGCCTTTAAAAACTCCGCCTGAGTGCATTTACACAAGCTAGAAAAAGGTCCTGATTATGTCAGTCAAGATTTGGTTGCAGTCTTACTCTCACCATGAATACTGTGATTCTAGACGAGCTATTTCATCTCTGTATCATATTATGAATATTTTGAACAGGAGTCTCGCTCTGTCGCCAGGCTGGAGTGCAGTGACGCAATCTCAGCTAACTGCAACCTCTGCCTCCAGGATTGCATCATACTATTTTGTAAATGGAGCTACTGCTTCTGTTTTCCATAGGTACAAAAACCCCTACCTACCCAACCGGCAAACCAAACATCTCATTCCATAACTGGTAAATTTCCCTCGTCCACAGAGATAAGAAATGGATGGACTTGCGTGTGGAATTTGGAAACACAAACCACCCAGTCCACATCAGTCTTTCAGGGACCATCCAGTGTCACAACACCAGGAAGAGGAAAAGAGAGTAACAGGATACAGACATGGGAGATGTTTCTATGCAGTACCTAAATAGCCCTAGCACCTGACAACACCCAAGCGCCCAAACCAAAGCGTTTAAAACAATGGTGACAGCACTTCATAAAAAAGGTCTTTTTCCAATTGTCTATCATGGAATATAAGCACTGAAGAATCATCTCTTTCCTAGTTTATTTTCAGTGTTTTGTTTTTTTTTTTTTTTGAGACAGGGTCTCCCTCTGTCACCCAGGCTGGAGTACAGTGGTGGGATCTCAGCTCGCTGCAACCTCTGCCTCCCAGGTTCAAGTGATTCACCTGCCTCAGTCTCCTGAGTAGCTAGGCATGCACTGCCAAGCCTATTTTTTTTTTTTTAATTTTTAGCAGAGATGGGGTTTTGCCATGTTGGCCAGGCTGGTCTCGAACTCCTAACCTCAAGTGATCCGCCAGCCTCCCAAAGCGCTGGAATTACAGGCATGAGCCACTGCGCCCAGCTATATTTTCAGTATCCTATACTTACAAGGTAAATGTCACCTTCATACAATAAAAAGTCAGAGCATAGGGGTAGGGATCTTTTTTCTTAGCTTTAAGAAAATGTTTACTATTCATTTCAGATGCTACCCAACCACACCTAAGTCATATGCAGAGCATCTTAATGTCAATCTCCAGTAGGAATACTGTTTCTTCTGAAGATGAAGGGAAGAAGAGACAGCTGTATGAACGTCTGAACATCTAGACAAGTTCAGGAAGCACAAAGAATACTGAAAATATGTGGCCTGGCTTCAGGAAGCTTACAGTTCTGGAGGGAAAAAGAAATTCTCTCAAAAGAAAGTAACATTTCCTAAGCAAAGCACACAAGCAAAAGCTATCCAAAATGCGGGAGGGTAAATAATGTCTCAGCACCTCCAAGGAAATTTTTTTGTTTTTTTCTAGAGGCTCCTGCTATGCCATGTTGCTGAGGCTTGTCTCCAACTCCTGGCCTTCAACAATCCTCCTGCCTTCGCCTCGCAAAGCACTGGGATTACAAGCATTAGCCACAGCACCCAGCCAGGAATTTATTTTAAGGAAAGAAGGATATGTGAGAGATTTAGTTAGGAGGATTTTCATCACAGCACTCATTATAATATCCAAAATAGTAAGCACCAATTATTGTTACAATAAGGAAATAGATCAAATCAGGTATAGGCATATGCATTAAACATTTCTATACCACTGATTCTAAAGAGTATTTAATGGCTTAGGACAACACTCAAACAGTTCAACGAGAAAGGCAGATTATAAGAGTGCACAATAGTATTCATCTTCATTTTTAAAAAACTGATGTGCATATGTACACAAATATATTAAGGTACTCAAAGTAACTCAGATTTATTTTACTTATATTTATTACAATGAACACATGTGGCTTTTATATTAGCAAAACAATAAAAGCTTTTCTGGCAGTACCTTACCGTATCTCCTTTTTCATTTTCAATTATGGAAAATGTCCAAAAACATTAAGATAAACAGAATAAAGAAGTCCTACTCCCAGGGACTGGCCACCCAGCCTCACAGATTATGAGCACACGGCCAACCCTGTTTTTTGGCCACCCACATTCTCCCATATTATTTGAAACAAATCTCAAGTATATCTTTCCATCCATAAATACTTAAGATAGGTGCTTTTAAAATAAAAACACAGTTATTATTGCACGTACAAAAATGTAACAACTCTTCTCTAATTTTGCCCCATTTCCAATCAAGGTTCAAATATCCGAATGTCCAGTTCTTACTAGTTAATTCATTTGAATTAGGATCTAAATAAGGTACATAAGAAGATCCGTTGGTATGTCTGTCTGTCTGTCTCTCTCTCTCTCTCTCTTTAAGAGATGGGGTCTTGCTATGTTGCCCAGGCTAGAATTGAACTTCTGTGCTCAAGTAATCTTCTCTTTTCAGCCTCCCAAGTAGCTGAGACTACAGACTTTGGTGGATATGTCTTAGATTCTTTCATCTGTAACTTTTCTATTCTATCACTTTTTCCTTTCTTGGAATTTATTTGTTAAAGAAAGCAGATTTTTGGTCAGTCTGGAACAGGCCGATGATATCCCTAATAACATTGTTTATCATGTTTTCCTATCCTCTGTAGTTCCCATAAATTGGTACTTGGAACAGATCAAGTCTATGTGTTTTTATAAGACTACTTCCTTGGAGGTAAAGTATTCTATGGTCAGGGTCAGACAACGGCTTATTGTTTCTGGAGGATATTAGCAAATGTTTCTCATGCCCAGATCCATCAATGCATTAATGAGCCGCAAAATGGCAATCCTCTATTTCCATCACTCCTTCAACCTCCCCTCATCTATGACTTGGTCACCCAGTATTAAAAGCTGCTCTTAATTTTAAAAATACAGACATACTACACATCCAAGCTTCTACTACATATAGTATGATCAGAAGCCACAACCAAATGCCTCATTTCGAAGTCAAATCCGGGTTCCAAGGGGTTCCCCAAAGAGTACAGATAGACAAACCCAAGTCAACGTCCATTCACTACAAAGGGCAGTAACGAGAACATGTGGAGTCTGCAGAGAACTCTGGCCCTCCTTTTACTTGGCAGTGCCAGAAGCAGATCTTTTCTGGGTATTGTGGGTCCCGACAACGGCTCGTAGAACCAGATCACTCTACATTTGCTTTCCCAGAACCGTCTGAGGACACTAAGCCGCTCTCCAAACGCAAAGCAAGTATCTATCACCAGAACAGAAGACCTCTCGAGGCTGGCCAAGAAAGGTCCTCGCATACAGGCAGCAAAGCAGAGAAAATGACAAACTGTACTTGAGAAACATACAATCAAGTCTGAACTCAACTGAATGACGGCTTTACAAATTGCAAGGCTGATGGCCCCAAGCAGAGAAAGGCACACACCACAGCCCAGGGTCAGGGCCCGTGGCTAGTGGGCAGCTCTGTGGCTGAGAAAAATGGCCGGAGGAGCCAATTTAATAACTTGGGGTCAGCACCAGGGCTTCTGCTTTGGTCCTTTGATTTTTATAAACTAACAATCCAGGAGTGTGGGAAACACAAAAACAACTCTGCAGGTGAGCCCTGCAGTGGCCTTGCGGGCAACTGTACCAGGCTTCTCTCTGGGGCTTCCAGATGAGGAGGCTGGCCGTGCCCTCCATATTATCAACAAGGTCTCCTCAGAAGTCATTCATTAGCTAAATGTGCACCAGCCCACAGGAAAGGCACCCAGGCCATTAAATATAAATGCAAAACAAAATTAGACCCATCCATCCTAAACCTCAGCAAGCAAGGTTTACTTCCTGCTTTGTAATTTTTCTGAAAGGCACTGAAATGATAGCCCATGACCATGCTTCTGGGTCCACTCGTCCCAAATCAACCAAAGAAACTGATTTTTTTAAAATCAGATTTCATGAAGACATCTGCTGATACTCCTAAACCTGGATGAAGTTTCTGTATATATAATGATGACCCATCTTTTAAACAGAACCACAAGCCCATCTATAGTGGGGCAAAACACAAAAGCCGATAAGCCTTAAATGAATTGGAAACATTTACCTAAATGAGAGTTCAGAACTAACTCCATGATTCTTCCTTAAAAACACATCAGTAGGCTGGGCGCGGTGGCTCACACCTGTAATCCCAGCACTTTGGGAGGCCGAGGCGGGTGGATCACCTGAGGTCGGAAGTTCAGGACCAGCCTGACCAACATGGAGAAACCCCATCTCTACTAAAAACACAAAATTAGACGGGCATGGTGGCATGTCCCTGTAATCCCAGCTACTTGGGAGTCTGAGGCAGGAGAATCCCTTGAACCCGGGAGGCAGAGATTGCAGTAAGCTGAGATTGCACCATTGCACTCCAACCTGGGTGACAATTGTGAAACTCAGTCTAAAAAAAAAAAATCAGTAAAATGGGTGGCATAGAAAGAAGGCAAGGAGAAATAAACATATGAAAACGTTTTCTCCCCCGGATTAATAAAAATAATTATTGTTTAACAAATTACCCACTAATACTGCAGTCCACAGGATAACCATGTGCTGGGCTTCTTGCCCTCCTGAGGTTTCCACTTTGTTCACCGAAAGAAACATCCCATAAGGGGCTTTCATCTGTTTCCATTCACTGCTGTATCCTCATAACCAAGAACAACGATCGATGGTGGGTATTTACAAATATTTCAGGGAGGGAGAGGGAGGAAATTTGGAGAAGAAGAGGAAGAAATGGTGGAGGGGGAGGTAGGCATTTTATTCATTTCATTAGAACTAGGAGTATATCAGAGGTAACAGGCTACTCCAAGGAGATGATGCTCAGAATCAAGATTCAGATTCTTCTCTATATATATGCCTCTAGTTGCATGTAATCAGAAAATAACCTGCCTGGCCATCCCCTAGCTGAAGCTCAAAGAAATCTTCCCCTGATCTCCTCCCATCTCCACACCAAGTTCCTCAAATGCACCTCAGACAGCAAGGGGCACCTTGCAATCCAACAGTTTCTCTTCTGATGGGCAAACACCTTATCACTTAAAACACCAAGGGAAGAGAAAAGAAACTGTAAAGGCTGGGGTCCTGTTTACTCCAGATCCATTACATTCAGAGAGCAATCCAAGAAGAAACCAGAAGTAGAAACATGAAATATCCAAAACCCAGCGGATCTTGATGAAATCACTACATTGCCTTTTAAATAACTGCAGTTTGTATTAGGTTTCATTTCCTTAAAACCTAAAAGCCCATTTTGCATCATGAAAAGGGTGAAGGTTGCTTAATGGCACCCATTAGGCTCTGATCAGACAGCTCAGACCCTTGCTAGCCACAAGACTTTTAAAAGCTAACTTCTTTCCTTTAAGACGTTTGCCTCATCTGTTAACGGGATGATAAAAGTAGCTCCTTCTGGAGTCGTATGAGGATTAAATACGGTAATGTGCAAAAGCACCTCGTGTAGAGCCAGATCCTTGGTTTATGTTCAACAAGTTGTGTTCATTAGGAGAAAGAAGAGGAGGAGGAGGAGGAGGAGGATCAACACATATACAACGGAGAGAAAGCCCATTTTAGTGTTGGAAATAGCCCTGGATATATATATATACCCCAGGTCCTACTCTCATCTCTCCAGAGGGCGGCTTTCATTTTGGGAAAAGACTGATTGTCATCTGTTCTTTGCCCGTCAGCCACAGCTTCTTTTCTCCCTTAAGGATGCTATGAATTTTCATATTCACATAAAGCACTCAACCAGGAAACCAGGCTGTCAATCATGGACAGTGGGCAGGACTCTTAAGAGGATACATCAAGCAAGGAAAACATCTGGCTGGTAAGAGTTCAAAGCAGGAGGCAAAGCAGTGAAGTCTCCAGTGGAATGCAAACCCAGTTAAAGAGAAACATAGTGTCTGTAATGCTTTGAAGGGTATTCACTACTCCCACTCCATGCTTAGTACATGCTCAGTTTTTACCAAATGAAAAACATAAAGGGAAAAAGACAAGGATGCCTACTCTTACCACTCCTATTCAATATAGTACTGAAAATCCTAGCCAGAGCAATCAGGCAAGAGAAAGAAAAGGCATCCAAACAGGAAAAGAAGTCAAACCATCTCTCTTCACTGATGATATGACTCTATACAGAGAAAACCCTAAAGACTCCACCACAACACTCCTGGAACTGATTAACAGCCTCAGTAAAGTTTCAAGATACAAAATTAATGTACAAAAACCAGGAGCATTTCTATACACCAATAACGTTCAATCTGAGAGCCAAATCAAGAACACAATTCCATTTACGATAGCCACAAGAAAAAGATTAAAATACCCAGGAATACATCCAACCAAGCAGGTAAAAGATCTCTACAAGAACTAAAAACACTGCTGAAAAAAATTACAGATGACACGAACAAATGGAAAAACCTCCCAAGCTCATGGATTGGAAGAATCAATATCGTTAAAATAGCCATACTGCCCAAAGCAATGTACAGATTCTACACTATTTTCAAACTACCAGTGTTGTTTCACAGAACTAAAAAAAAAAAAAAAAAAACTATTCTAAAATTCACATGGAACCAAAAAAGAGCCCAAATCCAAAGCAATCTCAAGCCAAAAGAACACAGTTGGATACATCACATTACCTAACTTCTAACTATACTAAAAGGCTACAGTGACCAAAACAACATGGTACTATTACAAAAAACAACACATACACCAACTGAACAGAATAAAGAGCTCAGAAATGAAGCCGTACACCTACAGCCATCTGATCTTTGACAAAGTCCACAAAAATGAGCAATGGGGAAAGGATTCCCTATTCAATTAATGACACTGGGATAACTGGCTAACCATATGGAGAGGAATGAAACTGGACCCCCTACCTGTCACCATATATAAAAATTAAGATGGATTAAAGATTTAAATGTAAGATCACAAACTCTAAGAATCCTAGAAGAAACCCTGGGAAACACCATTCATAGAAAAGAATTTATGACTAAGTCCTCAAAAATAATTGCAATAAAAACAAATATGGACAACTGGACCTAATTAAACTAAACAGCTCTGCATAGCAAAAGAAAACATCAACAGAATAAACAGACAACTTTTAGAATGGGAGACAGTATCTGCAAATATGCATCTGACCAAGATATAATATCCAGAATCTATAAGGAACTTAAACAACTGAACAAGTAAAAAACAACCTTACTAAAAAGTAGGCAAGGCAAGGCCGGGCACAGTGGCTTATGCCCGTAAGCCCAGCACTTTGGGAGGCCAAGGCAGGTAGATCACTTGAGGATAGGAATTCAAGACCAGCCTGCTCAACATGGCGAAATCCCTCTACCAAAAAAAATACCAAAAAATTAGCCAGGCATGGTGGCATGTGCCTGTAGTCCCAGCTACTTGGGAGGCTGCGGTGAGAAGATCGCTTGAACCCGGGAGGCAGAGGCTGCAGTGAGCCGCGATTGTGTCACTGCACTCCAGTTCCAGCCTGGTTGATAGACTGAGACTCTGTCTCAACAACAACAACAAAAAAGTGGGCAAAACACATGAACAGACACTTCCCAAAGGAAGACATACAAGCAGCCATACACATATGAAAAAAATGCTCCACATCACTAATCAACAGAGAAATGCAAATGAAAACCACAAGAAGATAATATCATCTCACACTGGTCAGGATGGCTATTATTAAAAAGTCAAAAAACACAAAAGATGTTGATGGAGAAAAGGAAATGCTTATATACTGTTGGTGCGAATGTAAATTACTTCAGCCACTGCAGAAAGCAATTTGGAGATGTTGCAAAGAACTTAAAACGGAACTACCACTCAATCCAGCGATCCCATTACTAGGTATGTATCCAAAGGAAAATACATTGTTCTACCAAAAAGACTCATACACTCATATGTTCATCACAGCACTATTCACAATAGCGAAGACAATAGCTTCACTATTATTCACAATAGCGAAACAACCTAGGGGCTCATGAGTGGTGGGTTAAAGGAAATGCGGTGGACATACACCATACAACACTATGCAGCCATAAAAAACAACAAAATCATGTCCTTTGCAGTAACACAGATGCAGTTGGAAGATATTATCCTAAGCAAATTAACACAGGAACAGAATACCACATACTGTGTGTTCTCATTTATAAGTGGGAGCTAAACAATGGGTGCTCGTGGACATAAAGATGGCAACAACCAACACTAGGGACTACTAGAGTAGGGAGAGAGGGACAGGGACAGGGCTGAAAGGCTGTGGGGTAGTATGCTCACTACCTAAGTGACAGGATCATTCATATCCCAAACCTCAGCATCATGCAATATATCCAGGCAAAAAATTTGCTCATGGACCCCATGAGTCTAAAAGTTGAAAATATTTCAAAAATTATTTATAAATCCCAGCTACTCAGGAGGCTGAGACAGGAGAATTGCCTGAACGCAGGAGGCGGAGGTTGCGGTGAGCCAAGATCGTGCCATTGCACTCCAGCCTGGGTAACAAGAGCGAAACTCTGTCTCAAAAAAAAAAAAAAAATTATTTATAATGAGAGTAATCAAAAAAATAAAGAGAGTAATGCAAAACAAGCCCAACATGTCACCTACTTCTCTAGAAAGAAAAGTGGCAATTCTTTACTTTGTAAGGCATATTCTGCTCCAGAAGCGTACAGAATTCTACATTTATGCTTTTGCCAACTAGTAGCAATCTAGTGGTTTAGGTTACGGTAATGGGCTAAACAGTAACCCCTTCACTCACCTGCAAAAAAAGATAAATCTCACGCAGAATAAAACACCTAGGAACCTGTGGGTATCAACTTACAAGGTAAAAGAGTAAACACAGTTGTTCTTCTGTCAGAGACGTTTGAACCACAGCAGTTCTATTCTGAATAGGAGCTGGGTAAAATAAGGCTGAAACCTACTAGGCTGCATTCCCAGACAGTTAGGCATTTGAAGTCACAGGATGAGATAGGAGGTCAGCATAAGATACAGGTCATAAAGACCTTGCTGATCAAACAGTTGCAGTAAAGAAGCCAGCCAAACCCCACCAAAACCCATAGGGCAACGAGAGTGTCCTCTGGTCACTCTCACTGCTATATTCCTACCAGCACCATGACAGTTTACAAACGCCATGGCATATATGGTCCAAAAAAGGAAGGCATGAATGATCCACCCTTTGTTTAACATATCATCAGGAAACAACCATAAAAATGGGCAACCAGCAGCCGTCGGGCCTGCTCTATGGAGTAGACATTCTTTTATTCCTTCACTTTCCTAATAAACCTGCTTTCGCTTTACTCTGTAGACTCGCCCTGAAATCTTTCTTGCTTGAGATCCAAGAACCCTTCTCTTGGGGTTTGGATCCCGACCCCTTTCCAATAACACTTCGGTCTGAATTACTTCCAAGAACCCTACAGATACGTAAATTTCCAGATGCTCCAGCCCCTGATACAAAAAGGCACAGAATTTGCACAGAAGCTATGCACATCCTCCTGTATACTTTACATCATCTCTAGATTACTTATAACTAATACAATGTAAATGTATGTAAATTGTTGTACTGCTTTTTTCTTTATTTTTTTTTTGTTATATTGTATTTTTTATTGTTTTTACTCCTGGAATATTTTCAACCCATAGCTGGCAGAATCCATGAATGTACAACCCACAGACACGAAAGGCCAACTCTATTTCCTTACACGAGAAAAGACATGATTAAGTTGTGAGAGGAGGAGTTTATCCAATATTATCCAGGTAAGCCCTAAATCCAATGACAAGTATCCTTACGAGAGAGTTTGGCCAAGGGACATCTGACAGGCAGAAGAGGAGGAGGCCGTGGGACCATGGAAACTGACATGGAGCCACAAGTCAAGGAATGCCAAGAGCCACCAGAAGCCGGAAGAGGCAACGAACAGATTCTGCTGTAGAGCCTCCAGAGGGCAAGGCCCTGCCAACAACATGATTCCTAGCTTCAGGTCTCCACACTGTGCAAGAATCAATTTCTACAGTCTGAAGCTAGTCTGTTTGTGGTAATGTGTTGTGTACCCCAGAAAACAAATATAGTTACCTCACCTCACATGCAAGTCCATGTGCAGGTAACAGAGTTCAGGGGTCACCTCCTCCTCCTTACGTGGTCCACGATTCACAAATTAAACCAGGCAGGTACCCAGTTTAGCCATAAAGTGATAAAGCAACTGTGTGCAGCTCAAGGCAGATGGGGTAAGAATGCAGGGAAGGCAGAACACAATTATCAGGTGTTAAAGGAACCGTGGATTTCAGCTGCAGATATGAACACCTGGTATTTTAGTTGATAAATATATATTTGAATTACACACAGATATATACACACACACAATTTTCTTAAAATTACCCTGCAATTTTGCAACCTTCTCTACTTTACAAAATCCCGGAAGAAAAGATCATGATCTGTAGTCTGATCCCAAGTGGCACAAATGTACAACCTCCCACCTCCTGGAAACCCTCAGGGCCCTCAATTTCCACCTGGGGATCATCTCTGGGCAAGGGTTTCTTAAAATGGCATTGGAAGACCATCAGAGTATACCCAGGAGTCAACGAATCTCAAGTTTTTTCTCAATTCTATAATGTAAAAACAAAACATTCCTATTTATGAACAACAAGCCAGGCAAGAACCCTTGTAACTGGCAGTCAAAAGAGACTTTCATGTTAAACCTTAGGTTTACCTTATGTTGTTGGGCTTGGAACGATTCAGAGTTCTTGCAAGATGCTTTCCCCTTTGAAAGGGGGTCTACACATTACTTAAATGGAGAGATGCTGCTCTACAGCAAAGGGCCTGAAATATCTGCTTAACATAACAGAAAAAAATAACTACATACAAATATTAAATATCCTTCTAGTGGGTGCTCTTAAACACTAAAAAAAAAAAATCAGTGTCATTTCTATATCAGCATCTGAAGAGAATTAGCAATAAGCCTTTTTGGTTTTTGCAAGACCACTTGTGAATACTTGCAAATGATAACTTTGTACCACAATTCGGAAAATAGTGGTTGAAGAGTTAACAAATCTAAGGACAACAAACTCCTTTTAAAAAGGTTATCGAGCCGGGCGCGGTGGCTCAAGCCTGTAATTCCAGCACTTTGGGAGGCCGAGGCGGGTGGATCACGAGGTCAAGAGATCGAAACCATCCTGGTCAACATGGTGAAACCCCGTCTCTACTAAAAATACAAAAATTCAGCTGGGCATGGTGGCGCGTGCCTGTAATCCCAGCTACTCAGGAGGCTGAGGCAGGAGAATTGCCTGAACCCAGGAGGCGGAGGTTGCGGTGAGCCGAGATCGCGCCATTGCACTCCAGCCTGGGTAACAAGAGCAAAACTCCGTCTCAAAAAAAAAAAAAAAAAAGGTTATCGAGAATTTTTTTCTAATTATGTCCTTAAAATTCCAAGACTGAGTCACAGTTCCAAGTGATAACCGAAATCCGATTATGATGCTAAGACTGCACACCATTCTCTTAACGAGATTATTCCAGTCTCAATAAATAATAATTCACAAACATGAATGGTAAGATGGCTATCCTCATCTCTCAATGTATCGCTTGGTAGGCAAGGTTCTCAAAGGCCTGGGCTGCGTTTGTGGGCAGGAGTTTCCTCAGCAGCAGAGTTTAAATGTGACTGTTATCTCTGTTTGTGGCGCATGGCCAACAGTGATAAACACACACACACACAAATCCACAGTTGGCAACGCTGGTGAGGACGGAGGCGGGAAGCAATGCAAGGCCGCCCGGTTTGACTCCTAAGAGGTCTAAAGTTCCACAGGTGTGTGCTCTGCCATCACAAACGGCTTCACTTCCTTCTGAAACTGAAAGCTGATGGGAACAGGCTCAGAAGGAACAGAAAGTGTGCTGTTGGATCTGCACAGCCAGTTCTGACACTCAGAAAGCCACAGAAAGTTCTCTGGCCTCTGTTTTCATCCTTGAAATCCAGCCCTTACCAACGTGCCAAGCACATGACGAGTGTATTATGTGAATGGCTTCACTCAGTCCTCTCAAAAACCTGTGAGGTAAGTCCTACTACTGTCCTTATCATGCAGATGAGAAAATTACCCAAGTTCACCTTCAAGTCACTTGCCAAAGGTCATTCTGATCATAAGTAGCACCAGAGCCAGAATTCAAATCCTGGTCTCAGCTGTTGGATGAAATCACTAACTAACCTGACCAGAGATACACAAGTTACATGAATAATCCCCTAACGCCAGGACATCTTAGTTCTGGAAGAAACATAAGGGTATTTAGAATTGAAAATATTTCATATGAATATAAAAATGTGTTCGTTCCCCAACTGCACACAGACCAATGGCTAAGAGAAGACTCTCTTTCCTCCACAGTAATAGCTATGTGGCAGACAGGCCACGCCACTGAGCAATCAGCACACTGATCACTGATACGGATAAGGACAGAGAATGGAGATTTAACCATCTGGAATAGTACCCAAAGTTGAAATGAACAAATCATATATCAATCAAAGAATCAAAATTTCAAACTTCCAACAAGGTAGAACCTGACTAATGTCAACAGTATGAGATTTTACCAAGTAAAATACTACATTCAGACTAACCAAAAAATCGTTACAGTGCAGGAGCAGAGACAGCAGCATTTCACACACACACACAAAAAAAAGCATTTGAAGCAAATGTTTATACCAGCACTATTCATAATAGTCAAAACTGGAAACTACCCAAATACCCATAAAGAAATGAGTGGATAAACAACATGTGCTATATCCATACAATGGACTTCTATTTGTCCATAAAAGGAACGAAGTATTGATACAACAAGGCTGGGCGCAGTGGCTCACGCCTGTAATCCCAGCACTTTGGGAGGCCTAGGCAGGCAGATCACTTGAGGCCGGAGTTCAAGACCAGCCTGACCAACATGGTGAAACCTGGTCTCTACTAAAAATACATCAACAAAGAAAGTATTGATACAACGAGATAGATGAACCTTGAAAATATTTTGCCAAGTGAAAGAAAACAGACAAGGCTACCTATTAAATGAAGTGTCCAGAATAGACAAATTTATAAAATCAGATAGTAATTAGTAGATGCTTGGTATTAAAAGGAAATAGGTAACTGCTAATGAGTATAAGGTTTCTTTGGGGTTTCACAGAAATGTTCTAAAACAAGACTGTTCTACAACTCTGTGAATATATGCAAAATACTTTAAATGAGTAAGTTGTATACTATAGGAATTCCATCTCGATACAGCTGTTACCAAAAGAAAAAAAAAAAAAGCAACTGGAACATTTAGTTGTCTGTGTGTTTTCAGACAGCAATATATAGTACTTTATGCTAGGAAAACTAACCTGACCTTCAGGATGGCTCAAAGGAAGAATTTATGCAAGATGAAAAAGATTGTCACCATGAAGTAGTGAGCTCTCCAGTGCTAGAAGCATTCAAGCAGAGGCTGTTGGTGAAGAACACTACTATTTCACAGATTCTGGGGATTTGGAAAATAAAATATACTATCAAAAAGATGTAATTCTATTTAGGGCTGAGAGTTCTAAGGAACCATCTCTGAGATACTAAAACTCTAGTATTTGTCATGGATGACATTTAAGTGACTGAGAAATTAGAAAATAAATTAGAATATATTTAAGAGTACAAAGTGTGGAAATAGGCTACTTGGAATCAAATGCATAGGCCACTGTAGCCTTGGGGAAGCAATCACGCTAAGACTTAAAGTTTCCAGTTTTGTAAAGTGACATCAACACTAATAATAATAGTAATAATAATATAGGCTGGGTGCAGTGGCTCACATGTGTAATTCCTCCCGCATTTTGGGAGGCCAAAGCGGGAGGATTGCTTGAGCTCAAGCATTTGAAACCAGCTTAGGGAACATGGTGAAACCCCATCTCTAGAAAAAAGACAAAAATTAGCCAGGTGTGGCGGCACACGTAGCTACTGGGGAGGCTGAGATGGGAGAATGGCTTGAACCTAGGATGTCAAGGTTGCAGTGAGCTGAGATCATGCCACTGCACTCCAGCCTGGGTGACAGAGTGAGACTCTGTCTCTAAGAATTATAATAATAATTTATATATGTAATATATATATTAATACTTTATAGGGTAATTGGTAAAAACTAAACAACATAATGATAAGGCCCTTCTCATAGCATTTCATTGGAACATGATTTTTAGCAACTCCATGACAGCTTGATTTTCACCAAATCATTTTACTGGATTTCATTTTACCATTAAGAACAGAAGTCCCATGCAACCAAATCAGGTCTGTAATAGGGCTGTTTGACAGGCTCCATCGAGTAGAAGTCTTTATTGCACACTCAGGAAGTCCGTATGTGCATTTTACAAGGTCTCAGCTCTCCTTCGAACCTTGTCTGTTACAAATACAGACTTTAGATGTATTCTCACTTTGAGATCACTTACACTGTCGACTATTTGCAGGGCAAACTAATGCAATCAAACACTACAGTGTCAAGGAGATGAAAGAACTGCCAAGATCTGAACTATATCAACAGCTTGAAATCAGCTCACTCAACAGTGTTGTGACAGTATTACACTGGCAAAACAAACACAGCATATCAGATATGGCATCACATTCCAGCAGTTTATTTCTCAGACTTATAGAGAAACATCCCATCATTACAGTTGTTCCCAAAGGATAAGCACAAGCATTCTTTTCAGACAGTTAACTCTGCAACAAATGCTTAGTGACCTCACAGGAGAAGAGGGGAAACTTTCAAACCTCTGCTGAGTGGTGATCAAAAAGTTCTGTCCTGCCATCTGCTTTAAAAAGAACTCTAGCCTGCAAGTTTAGGTTTCCAGAGAAAAAGCATTTGATAAAATCCAACACCACTTCATGGTTTAAAAAGAAAAAAGGCAGGGTGTGGTGGCTCACACCTGTAATCCTGGCACTTTGGGGATTTTTGTTTCAGTTAAGAAGTTTATGTGTTATAGATCATACGGCGGGTGGATCTCTTGAAGCCAGGAGTTCAAGACCAGCCTGGCCAACATGGCAAAACCCCTTCCCTACTAAAAAACAAAAATTAGCCAGATGTGGTCGCGCATGCCTGTAATCCCAGCTACTTGGGAGGCTGAGGCATGAGAATCGCTTGAACCCAGGAGGTAGAGGTTGCAATGAGCTGAGATCACACCACTGCACTCCAGCCTGGGTGACAGAGTGAGGCCCTGTCTCAAAAACAACAAAACGACAACAACAAAACACTGAACAAACTAGGAATAACAGGGAACTTCCTCAACCTGAAAAAGGGCATCTCTTAAAAACTCACAGCTAACATCATACTCAATAGTAAAAGATTATGTATTTTTCCTCCTAAGATAAGGTACATGATAAGGATGTCTGATCTCACCACATCTATTCTGGAGGCCACCTCACTTCTACACTGAGGTTCTAGCCAGAGCAATTAGGCAAGAAAAAGAAATTAAAAGCATCCAGATTGGAAAAGAAGAAGTAAAACTATTTCTATTTGCAAAAAACATAATTTTGTATACAGAAAATCTTAAGGAATCCACAAAAAACACTATCAGAGATAATAAAGTTTACCAAGGTTGTAGGATACAAGATAAATATACAAAAATCAGTCATATTTTTATACATTAACCATGAACAATCCAAAAATGAAATTAAAAGCTGTGTTTCACATCATTTTATCCCAAATAAATTCTAAATTTAGAATCTATAAGCTGTATCTATAAACTCATCCCAATGACTTTCATTTCTGGCTCTTAGAAAACTACCTGTATTGTACCCTAAGCCACTAGAGATTCACTTAATTGATTAACAAATGCTTACCAAGTGCTTCCTATATTTCAAGTGCTGGGGGAAACAGCAGAGAACAAAGAATCCCTGCCACTTCCATCATGAAACTCACACTCTAGTTGGGAATACAAGACAAAATACAAATGAACAGTAAGGACAACTGATAGTGCTAAGTGCCATAACAAAAATAAAACAGAGAAGAGAGATGCAGGCTCATGGGAGGGCAGGATGTGCTATAGATACAAAGATCAGGGAAGCCTCCCTAAGGAGGTGACATTCTAACAACACACCAAATCAAGAAGAAGGGTGGTAGGGATGACTCTTTCTATGTAGCTGGATCATCATGTGTAAGAACCATGGGGTGAAAATAAGTTTCATAAATTCTGGAAACAGCCCAGCATACAAGGTAAGCGAGAGGGCTAGTCCTGCAGGACAGACAGAAGCCGGATCATGTGGAGTCTTGCAGGCCATAGTCCAGAATGAAAGATTTACCATACAGGTAATGGGATGCCATGGGCAGTGGAGAGGGGGAAGAAGGGGATAAAGGAAAGTGATGTAGTGACTCTAGTTCTTGTAAAATAATTAGAAATGCTCAACTTAAACACATTTTGTAATCAATTTGTTAATCAATTAAGCAATATGACTTGCTGTGTGGACCTTAGTATGTTGCCCTGCCTCTCTGGGTCATTATCTAAATTATCATAACTGCCTCCCACAGTTTCAAAATAACTGCAGATGATGTCCTTGGAAGCTCTTTGCAAACTGAAAAGGGCTGCTGTGTCTATGGCCATGCCACCCGGAACGTGCCCAATCTCATCTGAAAATGGCTAAATGTACAGCAAAATTATCATCCTCCTCACTGAGGCCTTCCCTAATATCCTAGAACAGAAGTGATTTCTTTCTCTAGAAACAAAGAGCACTTTATCTGTCAAGCTCCTTCCATTCTCATCACTTGTTATCAATTATATGCATTACCTATGTGCCTTATAACTTCCTCCAGACTATAGATTTGTGTGTGTGTGTGTGTGTGTGTGTGTGTGTGTGTGTGTGTGTGTGTATGAAACAGGGTCTCACTCTTGTCGCCCAGACTGGAGTGCAATGGCACAATCATGGCTCACTGCAGCTGTGACCTCGCCAAGCTCAGGTGATCCTCCTGCCTTAGCCTGAAAAGTAGCTAAGACTACAGGCGAACACCACCCCGCCCAGCTAACTTTTTTGGTATTTTTTATACAGATGAGGTTTTGCCATGCTACTACAGGCGCACACCACCATGCCTGGCTAACTTCTTTGGTATTTTTTGTACAGATAAGATTTTGCCATGCAGCCCAGGCTGGTCTCAAACTCTTGGGCTCAAGCAATCTGCCCATCTCGGCCTCCCAAAGTGTTAGGATTACAGGTGTGAGCCACGACACCCTGCTGACTCTAGATTCTTGACCCAAATCTCATCTCTGCAGAACCGATCACTCCCTATATGTGGCTCCCACTGCCTCCAACCCAGGCTACAATCACACCATCTGTATCATTTTATTGCAGTTGATTATATTTCCCCCTTTGTTACTGGATTACAAATTCTTCGAAGGGAGGTTCCACACCTTGTTTATATCTGTACTTCCAATGCCTACATCACAAAAAAACCAAGGAGAAGCTTTTCAGGTACTTGCAATTTCCCTTTTCTCTACTGATCCAGAAACAGTCTCCCCAACAACTGAGTAGAATAAGCACTTTCATAGTATTTAGACTACTTTTGAAAATACAGAGCTTAAAAACTTTGGCAATATGGATTTGTACATAGCAAATCCAATTTTTAGAAAATAATATACAGCAGACCCCCTCCTTATCTGAGGGGGATACATTCTGAAACCCCTAGTGGATGCCTGAAACCATGGATGATACTGAACTCTATATATAGTGTGGTTTTTCCATATAGATATATCCATGATAAAGTTTAATTTATAAATTAGGCACAGTAAGAGACTAACAATAAGACAGAATATAGCAACACAGAATAATGAAAGTTATGTGAGTATACTCTTGTGCTCTCTCTCTCAAAATGTCCTATCATACTATATTCACCTAATTTTCAGAATGCAGTCAACCGCAGGTAAATCACAGAAAGCAAAACCACAGATAAGGGCGGACTACTATACTAATTTAACAAATCTGCTAGAAATGTTTACACCTGGCAAAGGCTTGCCACCCATTTTTTTCCCCTTACCATACAATTTAAAGGTAGTAGTAAAAAATTGATAATGGTCAGCTCTGATTCCTGACTTCTGGTAACACTTCCCTCCTTCCAGTAGTCTGAAGATTAAATTTTCATTAATCTTAAAAAATACGTTTTTTAAGTAGTTGACAATTACTACAGCACTTTGGTGTAAGTACACAAATATTTCTTTCTATCCTTGTTGTCAAAGAGACTTGAGATGAGAAATATTTTGAACCATGCCAAACCACAAACACATTGCAATGAATGTCAGCTCAACTGAAAAGTTCCTTAGGTTGAGTCAATATTTAAAAAGATCCCCTAAAGAGCTCTACAAAGAAAAACAGAAACGTTTTTCCCCCGATCAGAGAGGATGACGGGAGAAAACATCTTTGACTTGAGAAAAAGTCGTATTAGTAGGAAAACACAAAATACTAAAGTATTAAGCAGGCATGTGATAGTTTAGTGCTTGAAACACGAAGAAAACTTAAATATTTTATTTCTATGTAACTTCCATATTCATACCATAAGGCGGAATGCCAGAAAAGTGGAATTTGTTAATACTATGCAAGTTAGCTCAAGTCAGCTCCTTGAGAAGGAAGTTCATGACATCTCTAACTAAATGAATACATATCTCAAAATCTGCTCCGTCTACGACTCCATAAAAAAGACGCAGAATATGCTCTAGGAAGCAAGTTTACATTTCTCACCCCATCATTTATTTTGAACCAATAATATAATCTATTTAAAGCACACATCCAGTCAACCAATTCCTAGCACTCTAAGGCTAAGAAACACCACTTAAATGCATGTCTCAGTCATAAGGCCATGGCCAGGGTCTTTGGGCACTTTACCAAAATTTGAGTAACTTCTCCAATTCTATGGTTTATTGTCCCATTACTTGAAAATGCTGCACTCCATCCACCTTCTGTTGAACAATTTTTTTTTTTTTTATTTTTAGTAGAGACGCGGTTTCACCATGTTAGCCAGGATTGTCTCGATCTCTTGACCTTGTGATCTGCCCACCTCAGCCTCCCAAAATGCTGGGGGTACTTTTAGTAGAGACGGGGTTTCTCCATGTTGGTAAGGCTGGTCTTGAACTCCCAATCTCAGGTGATCCGCCCACCTCAGCCTCCCAAAGTGCTGGGATTATAGGCTTGAGCCACCGTGGCTGGCCTCTGTTGAACAAACATTTTAACCCCAGAATTCATTTCTAGCACGGTGGCTCATCACCTTGACAGAAGGACCTTTGAAAGCCTAAGGAGCCTAAAGCTGAAGACATGTACACTTACATGTACACTTACAAGCCAGTTAACATAGAGAGCCTCTAGGAGATCCACTGGAATCTATCTGTTTTTTTTTGGGGGGGGGATGGAGTTTTGCTCTTGTTGCACAGGCTGGAGTGCAGTGGCACGATCTTGGCTCACTACAACTGCCGCTTCCCAGGTTCAAGCAATTCTCCTGCCTCAGGCTCCCGAGTAGCTGGGATTACAGGCATGCACCACCATGCCCGGCTAATTTTGTATTTTAAGTAAAGATGGGGTTTCACCATGTTGGACAGGCTGGTTTCAAACTCCTGACCTCAAGTGATCCACCCACCTCAGCCTCCTGAAGTGCTGGGATTACAGGCGTGAGCCACCGCACTTGGCTGGAATCTATCTTTTATTATTACTTCACAAACTCCATATGCCTTCAAAAGAATCTACAGTAAACTTTTATCCCTTTTATCTCCTTACTTGAGACCAGAAAAGCAGTGTCAGTTACAAGGTTTAGGAAGAGTGCTTTCCTGTCAATGCTCACAATTGGCAAGGAGCTTTGTTTACAAAGATCTCTCTCTACTACACCATGGAGACTTGGTCAACTTTGATGTTAAAACAAAGAAGCAGTGCAGATGAAGGGCTAAGTCATTTCACAGCAATTAAACCTATCAGTGTCTGTCTGTCCTTCCTAGGACCCTCTTTTACTGAGAAAATATTGGGGGTATAAATCTAATTTATGGGTCGAGCACGGTGGCTCATGCCTGTAATCTCAGCACTTTGGAAGCCTGAGGCAGGCGGATCACAAGGTCAGGAGTTCAAGACCAGACTGGTCAACATAGCGAAATTCCATCTCCAGTAAATTCAGCTGGACTCTGACGATGCGCACCTGTAATCCTAGCTACTCAGGAGGCTGAGACAGGAGAATCGCTTGAACCCAGGAGGTGGAAGTTGCAATAAGCCAAGATTGTGCCACTGCACTCCAGCCTGGGCGACAGAGACTCCATCTCAAAACATAGAAATAAATAAATCTAACTTAGAGAACCTGGAAGTTCATGCAGGTGCGCTGAGAGAACTGCTTGAAGGCACAAATGCCTCTATTTCCCAAGTATCCCTCCTACCTGTCCCTAAACTTCCCAAATGAAATCAATAAAAAGCAACATCATGGTGAAAATGCACAGCAGACGTTTCATTGAAAAACAGCCCACATTACCTACCGTCTTGGAGAACATATGTGGTATGTTTGTTACAAGCACAGCTTTAAACAGACCTGAGTGTTTACCAACAAAGATGCTTATGAGCCATGAGACCGTGATCAACTTACTCCAGCTCAGTTTCCTTTCCTTCCTTGTAAAATAGGGGTGATTCTTACCTTGCAGGATTTGGGGATGAATAAATGAGCGGTATGGCACAGGGTCAGGGCTGGATGAGTGGTAGCTGTTCACCTCCCCCAACCTTACCCCACCTCCAAACTGCTTCAACTTAACCACACCTTTTTCCCAATCCAAATAAATTACCATCACCTCCGACATTCCATCATTAAACGGTGACAGGACCAGGTGCAGTGGCTCATGCCTACTTATACCTCTAAGTAATACCAGCACGCTGGGAGGCTGAGGCAGGTGGATCACCTGAGGTCAGGAGTTCAAGACCAGCCCGGCCAACATGGTGAAACCCCATCTCTACTAAAAATACAAAAAAAAAAAAAATTAGCTAGGTGTGGTGACGCACGTCTGTAGTCTTGGCTACTCAGGAAGCTGAGGCAGGAGAAACACTTGAACCGGGAGGCAGAGGCTGCATTGAGCCAAGACCACGCCACTATACTCCAGCCTGGATGACAAAGTGAGACTCCATCTCAAAAAAAAAAAAATTAATTAAAATTAAAAAAAATAAGTTGACAGTGCAATGTTGCTAGAAAAAGAGAAAAATAGCAAGCAAAGAGAAGGGAAGGATAAGAGGGAAAACACTTATGTTCAAGTGAAACAAAAGAGCCTTATATATACCTAATTCTTATTTATCTTATTCCCCAGTGCCTAGCGCACGGCTAAATCCACAGTCAGAACTCCAAAATATACTTAGAGCATGAAAGAAAATACAATACGGAAATAATGGCTTAATGTTGAGACTAGGGATGTTACCTGTCTGTCCTTAAATCCTGGCTTATCTCAATTATCTAAACTTAAGATCTAAGGTATGACCGAAAAACCTTGGCACTGCTCCACGTGAGACGGTGCTCTCTTCACTCAGGAATGTTTGACCAAAGGGCAGAAAGATTTTCCTTTGGCTTGGTTTACAATCAAGCTGCAAAACATTAAACCACACCTCACTTGACCTTAACAAACCCAGGACACAGGAGAATAGATTTATTCATTTCCCCCAAGTTCTCTCACTACTTGATTCTTTCACATTTTAAACTTATTTTAATAACTTTCTACTGGATTCAGCAAATTAAGAATCCTCCCATTGATAATTAAACACCTGCTAATTCCTACAAAAGCAATCTAAAATTTAAAAAAGTGAACAGTCTGATGAATAAAACATTTCCTTTATTCCACGGGGCTGAGTTCAAATGAAGGAAAATGGGTCATTAAATAAAACCTGTCAATTCTGCGAGACTTGGTTGTGCCGTTAGTGACCATATTTATACTTAGATTACTTTGAGGTAAAAAGGTTATCTATTTAAATATTCATTACCCCACGAATACTTAAAAAGAAATAGGCCTGAGAAAGCCAGCAGTCATCATAAAGAATAGAACACGGGTAAAGTCATTATTTTTTAACTTTCGATTATGAATATTTCCAACATTCAGAGATAGAAGAGTCCCCACATAACCATTCCCTTATCTTCAACAATTATAAGGCAAATATTATTATTTTAAGTTTTTTTACTCCAAACCACACCCTGCTCCAACCAAATTATCCTAAAGCAAGTTCCAGACATCATAATTTCCCTTATAACTAATTCAGCATCTATCACTAAAAGATAAGGACTCCTTTAGAAAGTATAGTTCCAACACTACTATTTTGTCTGTATCTTAAAAGTGACAATAATTCCATAAATCAGATAACATCTTAGTACTCAAATTTCCCTACTTCAAATAAAAAAATGTGTTATCATTGATTTGTTCAAATTCAAAGTCCACACACTGCATGTGGGTGATAGGTCTCTCAAGTCTCTTTTAATCCAAAGGTTTTTCTCTGCCTCTTGAAGCCGTTCAATACATAAATTGGATGTAACAGGATCATCTGTAGTGTAGAATTCCCCTCATTGTGGGTTTTGCTAATTGCATTCAGGTGTCCCATTTTACATCCGGCTGTATCCCCAGCATTTGATCAGAAGCTTGATCTGATTTGAACTGCTATCCCTTTTTCTAAGAATACATCCCAGGTGGCCATGTGGGCCATGGAAATGAAACTGAGTGGCAAATGTAAAATACATCTAATCATCTGCTAGCCAGCCTCTCCCCCACCAGCCTTCACCCTGACATTGCTGGGTAGTTGAGCATCTGCCCTGCTTTGGCACCCAGCAGCAGGATGTGTGCGGCAATAGTGAAAAGCGAGGCTCTGACTTCCCTGGCTGGGACCATGACGCTGGGAAGGTTCACGATTCTGTGGATGTACACAGTGCTAACCGCAATGTCATCTTTCCATCTTATATTCAAATATTCCAATCCCTTGGTGTATGTGGGTTTTGAACGGTAATACTCTTAAGCAGAAAAGATAGCATTCAAGTCACCTACCCATGCCACATTCTGCCAGTATGAAAGATGCAACCCCTAATGTTTCACATTAAATAAAAAATGGACTTCAGGCTACCAAATCCCTTTTTTAATGGCACACCAGCAGGCAAATACAGATTTTCCAGTAATAAGCAATTTCTGCTATCGCTGCTAAGGGAGGGAAAAGAAACAAGAAGCAAAACACAGCTTTTCTTTTTCGCTGCTGTCAGGATGGACAATTAGAGACTAGAATAATGCATTTTTAGTTGTTAAAAAAGCTTTATGGGGAAAAAGTTGCCATAAAGCCATTCATCTAGGAAGCAACAGTAGATGCCATCAATTTTACCTTACATGTGAATCACACTCTTGATTCTTATTCAGCTGTATTTCAATTATGCCTTTTATTTGAAGACAAGCCCCTACAAACACATAATGTCACCTAAAAGTGATCTCCCCGCCCCCAAAAAAAACCAACCCTGTTGAGACAGGAAAGCTATTTATTTAATGCATTAATGACTCTGCTTTGCTGAGGAGGTAATCGTCTCAATGCTTGAAATATTTGCAGAGAAAAAGAAAGCAACCATAGGAACACTGGGTTTCAAATCTAAATGGAGTTGAAGAGGTTCTGCAACAATAAAATCTTCAGCATTTTTTAATTTTTATATAAGGAATGTGATTTAAGCAAGTCCCGCCTTAGTGAGCTTGTGTTGGAGGCTGAAATATTTACGAGTGTTCTTAGACATGTTAAATACCCCATGGCAGCCTGTCTTGGGCTCTCTGCAGTGGACACTCTAGGGCCCAGTAAATTCATCAAGAGCACCAAACATCTCATGACGTGTATGACTATGACCACATCAATAAACTACTCTAAATTATGGAATAATAAACAGTAGACCCTTGTATTTCCCAGCCATGGGCTTGAAACACACCCAAGTAAATACTCAAATCCAAGAGTTTCCTAAGAGCCGATAATTACCAACCTAAAACTAACTGGAAATGTGAATGGTTCCTTTACAACTCTTACATTCTAGAAGTTGGGTTTAGCTGATGGGTTTAAAATAGGAGATGTAAGTTAAAAATCCTTCTATAACAGGACAATTTTGAGGGGGAGGGAAGCAATTTTTCATGAAGAAGTATTTGATTTTTTTTATAGTTTCTGTAATCAGAAAAAGGGTGAGACTAAAGTTTGACTGATAATGTTACATATGTACTTTTTTTTTTTTTTTGAGATGGAGTCTCACTCTGTCGCCTAGGTTGGAGTGCAGTGGTGCAATATCAGCTTACTGCAACCTCTGCCTCCCAGGTTAAACTGGTTCTCCTGCCTTAGCCTCCCAAGTAGCTGGGACTATAGGCATACACCATACTATGCCCAGCTAATTATTTTTTGTAACTTCATTAGAGACAGGGTCTCACCATATTGGTCAGGCTGGTCTCAAACTCCTGACCTCAGCCTACCAAAGTGCTGGGATTACAGGAGTGAGTCTCCACACCTGCCCTGTATGTACTGTTATGAGTTGAATCATATGCCCCCTAAAAAAGTCCCGACCCCCACCCAGTATCTCAGAATGTGACCTTACTTAGAGACAGCGTCCTTACAGAGGTAATCAAGTTAAAATGAGTTAAAGGTATTGATCGACTTACGACCTATGCAACTTACGACCATTCGACTTTACGACCACAATCCGCGTCTGGCAGCGCAAACATTGCCCAGCTGGGCGTACGACAGTGCAGACCAGCTTCCAGCAGCACTGCCATTTCCGCATGCACCATTTCAACTGCACATATAGCCTACTCAACTTACGACCAAATCGTGTTACGACCAGTCTGCCGGTCCCAATCGTGGTAGTCTAGTTGTATTAGGTTGCACCCTAATAGAATACAGCTGATATCCTTGAAAAGAGAGAAAATGTGAACAGAGACACTCGTAGAAGGAAGATGACACAGTGACTCAGGGAGAAGACGGCCATCCACAAGACAAAGAAAAGAAACTCAGACAGACCCATCCCTTCCAGCTTCAGAAGAAATCAACCCTGCTGACACCTTGACCTCAGACTTCCATATTCCAGAACTGAGACAGTAAATGTCTGTTATCTTTGAGCCTCCCAGTTTGTGGTACTTTGTTACGACAATCCTGGCAAATTAATACGCATCCCTATGTGTGATAGGTGATGATGGTAAGTCATTTAAAAAGCAAAGTAGCAGCTGTCAGTCACAGCGGGAAGCACTGTGTATGCAACTATCACTGAATCCTTAGCATGACCCTAGAAGGTGAGTACTATTACGCTCATTTTGCAGATGGGGAATCTGAGGTTGAGTATCAAGAACTGCATTCTGCTGCTGCTATCAGAGGCTTAAACCTCTAAGGGTTAATCTTCTTTCATATAACAAAAAGTCTGCAGGTATTAAGAGAACTCAGCACCCCAAAGATGGCTTTTCCCTCAAGGTCCCAAGATAGATGCTGTAGCTCAAACCACCACCTCTGTATTTCGTATCTGAAATGCAACATGTAAAAAATCAGAAAGAGCACACTTCCCACCTTCCAGTGTCCCTGGAAGCCGAAAACAACAACTTCTACTTGGAACTCACTGGCCATCTCTACTGGCATGGGAAGTTGGGAAATGTAGTTTTTTTGGTTGGGTTCACTGCCATGACTAATTACAAGGACTCAGAAGGAAGAAGGAGGAGGTAGATTTTGATTCAGCATATCTACCAGAGGCCCAGGGAAGCTAAAAGCCTGCCCCACTTCATAGCTATTAAGTGGGAGAGTCTGGATTCAAATTCATGGGATTATCTTAATCCCCAACCCATATTGGGACAGGGCCACCATGGGATACTGCACTCTGAGCAAGCCCAAAACTTTTACCAAGGGTGGATCCAAAGTGGAACGGAATTGGAGAGGGTTTTGATCTGCTCCTGAGGTCAGTGGCTGCTCTTTTGGGGCTTCAAGGTAAGCTGAGTACCTGAACGCACACAAATGCGAGGAAGCAGTGAGGCTACCAGAACTTTGGATACGTCTCCAACAACAGCATTCCCAAATAAACACCAGAGGCTGTATTTGGTGGTTGGCAATAAAATTTGGGAATAGACTCATCCTGCCTGCTCTTGTCTCCTAAGATGTTTTATTTCTTCAGGTGATAATTATAATCCTCAAACTGGTGAGGCCTTTGACAGGTAGCCCTGTATGTAGCATCTACAAACAGCAACTGAAGGTTTTGTGTCTTCTTTAATTGCTTCTTTCCAATTACAGAAGGCCTATTTATAGGCATCCACTCTACAGCATTGTCAATATTTTCTCTCTGCTAACTGAAAGAGATTTTCTTTCCCAATGTTAGATACTAACACTTAACCAAATTCTCTAGCCTGGTATAAAGGTAAAGAAAACTAGCCCCAAGCTATACCTACCTCCTGAACAAGTCATTCACTCCCCAGGGCTTTGGTGAGAGTTGGGAGCCTCTTCCTGCTCCAGTGTTTGAAATTCCACTCTATGATCAAAGCCCTGCATTGGATAACCTTACAGAAAGCAAGGCGTATTTGTAATTAACCTCAGGTCCTCTCCCCGCGACTTCTCCACGTTCTAGTCCCCCCGCTTTCGTCTGCCTTAGCCATGCAATTGTCCTCGCCAGCCAACCAGAACAGAACCTCTCCCAAGGAGGGATCTGAGTCTTGGGGTCATCATCCCTAAAAACAAAACACGGCCCATTCAAAAGTGGGTGAAGGATATGAACAGACACTTTTCAAAAGAAGACATATATGAGGCCAACAAACATATGAAAAAGTGCTCATCATCACTGGTCATTAGAGAAATGCAAGTCAAAACTACACTGAGATACCATCTCACGCCAGTTAGAATGGCGATCATTAAAAAGTCTGTAGACAACAGATGCTGGAGAGGATGTGGAGAAATAGGAACACTTTTACACTGTTGGTGGGAGTGTAAATTAGTGCAACCATTGTGGAAGACAGTGTGGTGATTCCTCAAGGACCTAGAAATAGAAATTCCATTTGACCCAGCAATCCCATTACTGGGTGTATATCCAAAAGATTATAAATCATTCTATTATAAGAACACATGCACACGTATGTTCACTGCAGCACTGTTTACAATAGCAAAGACTTAGAACCAACCCAAATGCCCATTGATGATAGACTGGACAGGGAAAATGTGGCACATGTACACCATGGAATACTATGCAGCCATAAAACACGATGAGTTCGTGTCCTTTGTAGGGACATGGATGAATCTGGAAACCATCATTCTCAGCAAACTGACACAAGAACAGAAAATCAAACACCACATGTTCTCACTCATAGGCAGGTGTTGAACAATGAGAACACATGGACACAGGGAGGGGAGCATCACACACTGGGGTCTGCTGGGGGTGGATAGAGGAGGGACAATGGGGGGTATGTAGTTGGGGAGGAATAACATGGGGAGAAATGCCAGATATAGGTGATGGTGGATGGAGGCAGTAAACCACATTGCCATGTATGTACCTATGCAACAATCCTGCATGTTCTTTACATGTACCCCAGAACCTAAAATGCAATATATATATATATATATATATATATAAGAAAAGAAAAAAATAAAAATAAGAAAACAAATCATGGTAAGACCAATTTATTCTACCACCAATTTGCCAGTAGCTCCCACTGTGCTAGCTCCTGCCCCTTCCAAGGCTTACTATCTCATGATTCTTTCACCCTGAGCAAAAAATCTTATCATACCCTTCCAAATCCAAATGTTGGCTCATGTCAGTCATAATCCACTCTATTGCTTACAATCAAGGAAACCCTGTGATATCAGCTTGATGTGCCCATGAGATATTTCCCTGATATTAAGATACACAGTGCAATACCAGTCTCTCCATCAGCTCCAGGAGGTGATGCCTGAACTTCTAGAACAGGAAGAATAGGACATTATTACTTTTACTAAAAGCAGCAAGATAATACTGTCCCTTTTTTATACTTAGGGCGCAAATGTACCTTCTTAAAGACAACTGGGGAGAAAAGAAGTGACTGTTGTACTTAATGTGATTCATTAAGAGGCAGTTACTAACTGGAAAAAGCCAGAATATATTTTCCCTTACCTTTGCTTAGTAATTTACACAATTTATACATCTTTCCTATTAAGGTAAGACTATTACCGAAGGCACAAACCCAGAAAACAGATTCCAAAAGACATGAAAAGTTTTACCTTGTTCAGTTCAGGATTTGCAATTATTTGTATAATAAATCAGAAAAAAAAACACTTTTCATGCAAGAGGAAAGTAATTTACAAGATTCATAAGTCCCTGTTATTTAGTAAAATTAGATCTTTACCTGCAGTGTCTGAATTCCGACAACATAATCTTTCAAATCAAAATGGATGGCAGGTCCTAAAATACATACTGCAATCTGTCACTTAAAAATAATAGCAAAAAAAAAAATTATCATCCAAAGTGACTGACAACGGAAAACTACAGAAATGTACCAACTTCTGTTAGGCACTAATTACAAATAGCAAACTCTCCTTCCTGAAATCCTTCCAGCTCCCCCTTCTTTACCTTCTGTAATTTCAAAGCAAGTCTTCTGATTCAACCAAAAGCAAAGGTTTGAAAAACTTAAACACAAAACTGTCTTTTTACCTGACAACTAAAAATTAGTTCTTTGATTACCTGTTGAGCGAAGTGTGGGGGAGGGAGGCAAGAGAAGTCAACCACAAAAGAAAGGGAAGACTTGGTCTCTACCCTCTAGAAGGTTAACTTACTGGGGAAAAGGAAAGTGAAAGAACACCTAAGTGAATGATGGATGCCCAGCAAACACTGTACCATCTGTCATTTTGGTATCTAAGATGCTCTCAAGTTGAGTGAAGACTTTCAAGAAATACTTTCAAGACTTCCAAGAAGGACCGGGACTGCAGAGAAAATAAAAAATAATTACCCCAAAATTAAATGGGCATTTACACAATGCCAGACCCTGTGCTGCCTACTTTCCATGTACTCTACTTAATTCTACAGAGAACCATACACATTAGCAACGATCTCCACCTCACAGATAAGAAAACAGAAAATCAGAGGAACTTACCAGCTTGCCCACCAATCACCTAACCAGCGGAGTTCGGATGAAAGGATATATCTATGGATTCATTCATTCACTCATCCAAATACTAACTTCAAATCTCATACTGTTAGCCCACAAATTCCAATTGACCTGAGAGGATAACTACATTTGGAAAATGCTGCGTCTCAATGTCCCCTGGCATGACGAAGGGAAGAAGTCAAACAGTGAAAGAGTTAAGGAAGACAGAGAGAGAAGGAGGGAGGAAGGGGAAATAAACGAAATTGCTGAGATGAATCAGAAAGCAAACTTCTAAGGCACAGCATCCAGGTAAAATATAAGAGATGAGCTTTAGTTGACTTAATCTATTTCAAGCCTACACCCCACACCTGGGGAGAAGAAACGCTGCTGAAATGTTTAGTATTAATCCAATCTCATCTACAGATCTTACCACATAATCAGTAAAGGTTCAAGGTTAAGTCACTTATTTTAGTAAGATCTCTGAAGGATGGAAGGAAGGATAACTCAACATTCTCCAGTGCCAGCCTCGTCACCTAAGGCAGGATTCATGCCAGTCATTTTCAGCATTGAGTATCCGGGGGTGCATAAGACAATTCAAAGGAGATGTGAGAAAAAATATTTAACCTTCTATATTCAGATAGTTTGACCTCATGTTTTACATTTTTAAGGTTTTGTAATTTACATAAAATTTTAGTATAAGAACATAACAGATTATATATATATATGCTGGGGCCATGGGTCCAAATCTTTTTATTTTTTATTTTATTTTATTTTATTTTATTTTATTTTTGAGACAGAGTTTCGATCTTGTTACCCAGGCTGGAGTGCAATGGCACAATCTCGGCTCACTGCAACCTCTGCTTCCTGGGTTCAAGCAATTCTCCTCCCTCAGCCTCCCGAGTAGCTGGGACTACAGGCGCGCGCCACCATGCCCAGCTAATTTTTTGTATTTTTAGTAGAGACGGGGTTTCACCATGTTGACCAGGATGATCTCGATCTCTTGACCTCGTGATCCACCCGCCTCGGCCTCCCAAAATACTGGAATTATAGGCATGAGCCACCACACCTGGCCCCCAATTTTTTTTACTGATAAGACAATGGGATCAAAAAAAATCATTGATCCACACTATACTTATTAAAAGAGTAACCATAAGGCTGAGTGCAGTGGCTCACACCTCTAATCCCAGCACTTGGAAGGCTGAGGTGGGAGGATCACCTGAGGTCAGGAGTTCAACATGGTGAAACCGTGTCTCTAGTAAAAACGCAAAAATTGGCTGGGCGTGGTAGCATGCACCTGTAATCCCAGCTACTCAGGAGGCTGAGGCAGGAGGACTGCTTGAACCCAGGAGGTGGAGGTTGCAGTGAGCTGAGATCGAACCACTGTGCTCCAGCCTGGGTGACAAGAGCATAACTCCATCTCACACACACGTACACACACAAAATAAAAGTAACTGTTAACTTCAAGCATCTTCAATTGACAAACCAAATGACCTTACTTTGGAACTACTCCATTCATTGGTTGGAAAAAAAATCCTTAAGTTTCATTTCAGTCTCTCCTTGAAGGGTATTTGATTCCTTGCAGATTCTGGGTGCAAATAATGGCCCACCATTACAAATCTGTGAGGCCACCTCATTACGAGTTCATATGGCAACCAAATCCCATTTTCCCTCTGCAAATTCAATTCACATCAATAGCCCTATATATCACTGGCTACTGCTGTTGGCTGCCTGATTTTGAAACATAAAATTTTTTTTGAAAGATTACTGCCAACACATAATAGGCAAACTGCAATTTCAATTCCCTACGCATGTGCTTCAAGGAAGGCGATACACAAGCTACAAAATGTAAATGAAGCCTGTTGTTATCAGCTGTTTAGAGGCCCCATGACATCTTCCTCCCTTATTCGTCCAGTCACATAGGGCAGAAAAAAAAAAAAAATCAAAAGTGCCACCATTCAAGAAAGTCTTTTTATTATTCTACTCAATACGACTTCCCTGGTCTCTTAATTTTCTGAACTGTGTATACAAAATGCAATAAAATGAAGCAGTGGCAACTCTACACAGCCAGTCTTCATTAGGCAGAGCTCAGCGTGAAGGAGTAACACAACTGTGTGATGGTTTTTATTAAGATGCTTTCATCACCACCTGTTTCATAATCCATCACGTAGAAGAGCTAATATTTAAGGGGTGATGTTTACCCTAAAAAAAAGCTAGACTTCCGCAGGGCAGGCATGGTGGCTCACACCTGTAATCCCAGCACTTTGGGAGGCCGAGGCGGGCGGATCACAAGGTCAACAGATCGAGACCATCCTTAGCCAACATGGTAAAAACCCCGTCTCTACTAAAACACAAAAAGTAGCTGGGCGTGGTGGTGCATGCCTGTAGTCCCAGCTACTTGGGAGGCTGAGGCTGGAGAAGTGCTTGAACCCAGGAGACAGGTTGCAGTGAGCCGAGATCGCACCACCGCACTCCAACCTGGCACCTGGCGAGAGAGCAAGACGCTGTCTCAAAAAAAAAAAAAAAAAAGAAAAAGAAAAAAAAAAACACCTAGACTTCCTAGGGGGTCAAAGCAGTCCATTTCCCCAAAGCCCATAAACAAATCCACTGCCAGGCCTGTTTAAACTTCTGGATCTGTGCACAATACCATTTACCTGCTCTACCGCTAATTCATAGCTCACCTTCCTTGTTGATTTCTTCCAGAAAACACCATTTCCTATTAATTCATGTTTAATTTAATACACCCACCAGTATTATAATGGGAAGATGAAATATAGGAAGTCCATGTTGAACCCAAGCCCATTTTTGCATTGAGACAAAAGGATGCACTACAGCTCATTGTTCAGTGCTGGGCTTCTCAAGGGCTGCGCTGTTGATATTTTAAACTGGATGATTCTTTCCTGTGGTGGCTGTCCTGTGCACTATCGGATGCTCAGCAGCATCCCTGGCCTCTACCTACCAAATGCCAGTAGCATCGTCCTCCCAGTCCGGACAATCGAAATGTTTCCAGACACTGCCAAATGTCCCCTTGGAAGACAGCAGAACTGTTAACCCTACCTCTGTTATAAACCACTGATCTAGTGGGTGTACATACTCATCAATAGGCAGAAATTGTATGTATGTAGAATTTCATGCAGAAATTCATTACAAACCCAGACTGTCATGCCCGTCCTTTTAACACAGAACAAAGGTATATTGCCTACCAAACAGAATTAGGCTCTGTATGCTAAGGCACCTTTTTTTTTTTCTTTTCAAGACAGGGTCTTACTGTTTTGCCCCGGCTAGAACGCAGTGGCGTCATCATGGTTCACTGCAGCCTTGATCTCCCGGGCTCCAGCCATCATCCCACCTCAGCCTCCCAAGTAGCTGAGACCACAGGTGCATGCCAACACACCAGGGTAGTTTTCAACATTTTTTTTTTTTTTGTAGAGACAGGTTCTCCCTATGTTGCCCAGGCTGGGCTCAAATGATCCTCCTGCCTTGGCCTCCCAAAGTGGTGGGATTACAGGCGTGAGCCACCGAGCCCAGCCTAAGGTACTAATTATGATCGCTACAAGTCTGATGGTCAAAAGTACTCTTCATTATAAAAATGAATACCGTCAGTTTTTACTGCATTGACTCTCATCAACAGAAAGCTTCCAGAAAGTTCAGCTTTATGAGCTAAAATTTTTTATCTGATCGACTGTTTAAAAAGCCTGAAGAAAAATTTCTTCAGAGCCAACCCCCTTTAACAGAAGATGGATGTGCTGTGACATTTAGTTTCAAGGAAATAAAGAGGTGACCGTTTTTTTTTCCCTCAACAACCACTGCTGAACTTCTGCAAACCAATACTAAAAAAGACAATTTTTATTTAACAGTTAAAGAAACCAGCTTCCAAAAGCTCAATTGCCATCTGCAATTATAATCAGGCCCAATTTAGAATACCCCACCATGCTTTAGTTTTAATTAAAAATGGCACATCCTTGCAAGGGAATGCAATGTGAATTCGCAATTCAAACGTTAGCAGGACACACATACAGGCACCCCCCCCCCCGTCGCATGCTGGAGTCTAGGCTTGTAAATTAGACTTCACTAATTTACCAGTTTCTTAATGGATATAACTTCAGTATAAACTTTAACTTTTTAGATTTTAAATTAGAAAGGCATGTTAAGACAATTTGCCAGACATACAAATGGGTTTTTTTAAGTCTGCCATCTTTCACATAGCACATGGCTGATCCTGTATTCCAGCCACTATTATCTCTACTCTGCATAAAAAGCACACGGCTGCAGTGTAATATTTCCACTGATGCAAGAATAGTTCTTCTACCACACTAAATAATAAGATTTCCCAAGTACCACTTGGCATCTTTGTAAACTTAATAATTCCCTGCATGTTTATAATTCAGGAAAATTTTTAGATTTCAATTTTTTAAAATGGTCTCCAGCATTATCAGACGTTTTCCTACAGGACATTAACGCAGATATTATCTGAAAAACACAATGCAAGCTCTCGCTGTCAGTCAATGTCATTTGTCAGTTAAAATATGACACAACAAAGAAGACATAGAATGCTGGCCCTAAGAACAACGCAGGCACACCTTTAACTCAGAACTAAAGAGACTTTTCATACCGATCTACTGTGTGGGGACTCCTTGTAAAAACCAACTTCTTCCAAAATTCTTGAGTGTTAGATTCCCTTGCTAGAGCTGAGCCTCTGGCAAGGAAGGCAAGGCGGGGTGGAAAGCTGTAAACAATAAGCTTGCCTCCCTGGTAAGCCTGTAAAATTAAGCCTCTCTCAGTTGGACAATTAGTTCTATATAGCTAATCAGGAAGAAAGAAATGAAGGCCATCTGGTTCTTGGAAGTTCTATATCTGATTAACACTAGCTTCTTGAAAGTATATTTCCTTCATATGAGGAGGCAAGAGAGAGCAAAAAGAAAGGAACACCCTTGTAAATGGCCTGTTATATATCCTGAGCAACCACATGCAGCACAAGTCCGACTACGTTATCCAGAAGCAACAGAATCACCATTAAACGCCGACACACCCTGGCTGGGCAGACCTCATTTAGATCCTACCACTTATTAACGAGTTACCCTTTGGTAGAAAAGCTGACCTCTATAGTAGACTGGGTAATTGGCCCTGTCTGTATCTGGGTCCTTCCAGAGGAAACTTTGCAGTTCCTCCCACACAGTGTAATTCTGTGTCCCTTGACTTGGAGCTTGACCATGTGACCTGTTTCACTTGGTAGCTTAACTTTAAGAGTGAAGTCTTTTATAACACTGTCCCTCAAATACCAAGGGCAGGGATGCAGCCAGCCTCGGTCACAAACCAGGCTCAGGCACACAATCCTTTTATGAAAACTCTGGCAGTCCTCTTTATCCCGTCTATCTACTTGATTCCCCTCTTACTGAGTTTTCTCTTATCTTCCGGCATCGATGGTGGAAAGTCAACTACCAGCAACAGCCTTTCTTTTCCTAGGTTCAACAGAGCAGCACCCCTGCAGCAGCGCCTCAGTCCCAAGGTGGGTGGGGAGCTGGGGTGGGGCAGAGTCCTCAGGGTTACCACGTAAAGTTGCCTACTAACACAAAGGTGTCTGGTCAATTAAGAGAATGAAATCTAGCCAACACACCCTGCTTGCCAAGCCAAATTGTTGTTTTTTTTTTTTTTTTTAGACGGAGTCTTACTCTGTTGCCAGACTGGAGTGCAATGGCACAATCTTGGCTCACTGCAACCTCTGCCTCCCAGGTTCAAGCAATTCTCCTGCCTCAGCCTCCCGAGTAGCTGGGATTACAGGCGCCCGCCACCATGCCTGGCTAATTTTTGTATTTTTAGTACAGGTGGGGTTTCGCCATGTTGGCCAGGCTGGTCTCAAACTCCTGACCTTATGATCCACCTGTGTCAGCCTCCCAAAGTGCTGGGATTACAGGCATGAGCCACTGCACCCGGCCACCAAGTACTTTTCTCTGGGGCTGCCGTCTACCAGGAGGAAGACATGCCTTATTTGGAAGAAGAGTACCATGCGCCCAGAAGGGGTAACCGAATGGGACGAAGAAGGTGTCTGTACGTGATGGGAGAAACGCTTGGCGTAGAAGTTGCTGTCAGAGAGAGTTGAGAAGGGTAACTATGTGGAAGAGAATCACAACACGCAGTGGGACTGACTGAGTAAACAAACTCAACACAGTCGGAGTCCAGTTTCACCCTGTCACAGGAGTTAAAAACCCATGAAACTAAAATGAAGCATGTGGTGTCCAACCTGTGAATTTTAACACATGAAAACACAGAAATAAATACAGATGTAAATGTGTGTGTGTGTGGACGTGCATATACACATTTAACTCATAGACTTGTCCACTAAAAGGGTCTGGGGCTGCAATACCTCAAGATATGCTCAGATGTTGGTTTCTAAATACCATTCTCAGCCAGGCATGGTGGCTCGTGCCCATAATCCCAGCACTTTGGGAAGCCAAGGTGGGCTGATCACCTGAGGTCAGGAGTTCGAGACTAATCTGGCCAACATGGTAAAAGCCCATCTCTACTAAAAATAAAAAAATTAGCCAGGCGTGTTGGCACATGACTATAATTCCAGCTACTTGGGAGGTCGAGGTGGGAGAGTCACTTGAACCAAAAGGTGGAGGCTGCAGTGAGCTGAGATCACACCCGTGCACTCCAGCCTGGGGAAGAGAGCAAGACTCCATCTCAAAAATATAAATAAATACCATTCTCCTCTAAAAGAAATCAGAGCTCCTTGGCACCCCAGCTGCTTGGCCAAATCCAGAGCCAGGGCCAGCAGAGTACAAGATGAACCTGGAACTTCTTGTTCTAGACAGTGAGGAATTACTCGAATAATGATGGGGACACGTCAAAAGGACACAGGAACCAGCTGGCAAGGACTCCCATTATCTAAATGTGGAGAGATCTGCGCATCAAAATAATGATGGTAACAGACTATAACCCAAATAAAATAATCCATCATCCAAACTGATGAGGACTTATGGATTATTTCAAATAGAGTAAGTTGCAAGTTTAAGGAAAGCGGTCTCAAAGTACCTGTTCAAAACACACTTATTACAAGGGGGAAAATAAGAATAAGTTTAAATGGGGAAGCCTGGCAGATGCTGCCTTTATCAAGTGATTAAAGTTAACACCACCAGCAATGAGACAAATCAGTCACCTGATAGGATGCCCTGAAAGGAACAGGGCACCGCTCCAGTGGTGTTTCTGTCCCAATGCATAACCTGAACATAATCACGAAGAAACCTTAGACAAACCAAAACTGAGTGACAGTCTAAATAACTGGTGTGTTATCTTCGAAAGTATCGAGGTCATAGAGGCCAAGGAAATTCTGAGAAACTGTTCCAGACCTGAGAGACCCTAACAAATGACAATGATTCTAAATGGTCCCTTCTGTCATTGGTACAATCAGGGCGTATCTGAATGGGGTCTTAGGATTACAAAGTAGCATGGTGTCAAGTTGATTTCCCCACACTGATGGATGTATTGTGATACAACACTGTTCTTATTTGTAGGAAATACATATTCAAGTGTCCAGAGGGGACTGGGTGCCAGGTTGGCAATGAATCCAAGTAGTTTGGCGAGGAAAATTTGTTTTATGCTGTTGTTACATTTTTTCCATCTTTGTAAAACTATAATGGGTGGAGTGCAAGGTGTGTTTGGAAGTCGTAGGTTCTTCCGGAAGCTGGGTGGGGAACTGTCACTCTGAAAGAAGCGGTAGGTTCTTCCGGAAGCTGGGAAGCTGAGTGTCACTCTGAAAGAAGACACGTGAGCTGAAATGTACAAGAGAAGGCGCTGCCACATAAAAACTTAAGGGGCTAATTTTCTAACAAACCAGTGCCACCATCTATACAGTGCTACTGAGCTCAAAGCAATGGTCTAAAATTCCTTCCATATTTTCATTCACTTATTTCTCAACATAAACCTAATTAGAAGTATTAAGTATTATTAAGGTAGGCTGAGCACAGTGGCACATGCCTGTAATCCCAGCACTTTGGGAGGCTGAGGTGGGTGGACTGCTTAAATCCAGAAGTTCAAGACCAGCCTGAGCAACATGGTAAAACCCCATCTCTACAAAAAATACCAAAAAAAATAGCTGGGGATGGTGGTGCACACCTGTGGTCCCAGCTACTTGGGAGGCTGAGGTGAGAGGCTCACCTGAGCCCAGGAGGCGAGGCTGCAGTGAGCTGAGATCACGCCACTGCACTCCAGCCTGTGCAAGATCTTGTCTCAAAAAAAAGGGAGGGGAGGGGCATTATGAAAGTCAAATTATTATTACACTCAAAGATGAGGAAACTGGAACACAGAAAGGTTTCAGAAAGTCCTCCAAGGTCATAGTGTTGGTTAGTAACACAGCCAGGATTGGAATCTGCCAGTTTGACTCCAGAGTCTATAGTTAATTAGTCTGCCACTGAGGCAACCCCAGCAACTAACAGAAGGAAGGGGCGGGGGTCGGGGCAAGATGGAGCCAGGCCTGTTGAACCATCCAGCCATGAAGGCTGGAGCTAGTGAGTGAGTGAGGAACAGAAGGGGAAGAGGTGAGAGGCGGAGGCAGACCGATGGGTGAGAGTCTGGATATTTTTCATAGGTACGAGGAAGATGTTTCCAAAGGGAGGAAGATCACTTAAGGACTATCACCATATTTTAACCCAGGGAGAAAGGTAGCTCACCAAGTCAGGAGCAGTAAAGTTAGAGAACACTGATCAGGGAGATTCAAGATTTATTTGGGAGGTAAAGCCAACAGGATGTGGGGATCATTCTAGAAAACCATACCCTAAGATCACTTATTAAGTAAAACTATGTTCGCCCACTAAATTCCTTGGATTAGTCTCCACACACAGAGGTCACAGTATATTGCTCATGGTTTTGTGTTCTGGTCACCTCACAATTCTTTGAACAAAATACAAAAGTACAACAGCAATAAACCACCCCTGTACTCTTCTATTAGGAGGGCTTCAATAACCCAATAATGGGTCATGGTTTTTGAGACTACACCGTCTTCAATTTCTGTAACCATTCCCCTCCATAATAAACAATGCCAAGTTCATTCTGATTTGAGAGCTTTCCTTCATACAAAAAGAATCTCTCTCACACAGATTAACGCATTTGTTTTCCCTCAATCTCATCAAAGATTGTACCTGGCACTGTAATTGGGTGGGTTTAAAATAGATAATTTAACCTTGAGAGAATGTTCATTTGACTCAACACATCCTTCCAATCTAAGAAACACACAAATTCCCTTTCACCCCAGCATGTCTCTCTTTAATTGTGACAGCAGAGCTAAGAAATTCATCTTCAAAGAGCTGACTGAGCCACAAGGGAATATTAATACCTAAATATTGAAGCAATCCTGATGCTTTGCTTAAAGGAAAGCTGGCTTTGCTAGACGAAAAGCTTCCAAAATGTTGCTGGTCTATGCCTTTAAAAAAAAAAAAAAAAACAAAACATGATTTTAGCATATTTTCATCTCTCTGCATTAAGTCAGAAAGTAAAAGGCACAGTTTATTCCTCTTAAAAATAGAAAAAGCCCTTTGCTTTCTATTGCCAGCAAATGCATTTGCTAGGATGCTGCTAGGTTTTTGAGTGTCCTAGTCTAAAGGGTGTGATTTCCCTCGAATATGGGGAAATAAATGTTCTTTTGACTCTTTGACAGCCTAAGTATAAGCCACTCTGCTGCACTATTGGTGGCTTTATAGAAAGCATTTCCCATCGAAGGTGAGCACAGACAGTAAGGAATGGAGGGAGAAATCGGGACAAAGCTGACCTGTCCTTTGTCATCCTCTGGTTCACAGCAAAGCCTTCTCTACGAAATGATTACAAGCACACACACACAAAAAAAATTAATTCCAGGAACCACAGAATTCAGAACGAGTAATAGGATCCCATTCCCCTGAAGCTGATATCATCAAATTCTCTCACATGATTTACAACCTGGCAATCTATCTCTTTCCATTGATTATCCTGCTATTATGGGATGTAACTGCTTTCTGCCCATTCCAAGAACTCTAAAGTGTTGCACTGAGAATACACTAATGCACCTTTAATGTAGGGAAAATGGGGGAAAAAACCAGGGGAACAAAACAGGTTGGAGAATGCATAAAGTTGAAGATCCTTTCAAAAGCAGTGGAAAAGTTAACAGCTTTTCAGGGACGCAATCAGGCAATTTGTGCCCAGCGGCTACCCGGGCTCACAGCGTTAACATTTCTAGCTGGAAATAGGCCACATGCAGTACTGTCGTGAACCACTGGCACCTGAACTGGAGGCACGTATGCATCTCACTCTAGGCAAGGGCCATCCAAGGAAAGTTTCTCAACTGGATGGAATTGCAGAGTCACAACAAAGGTTACAGAAAGATGCTTCACATTCCAAGATGCTCACCAGACAAGCTCTTTAAATGAGAGCCTTCTCAACTGCACAGATTGTAACAGAGCTTATCAAAACCCCGTAAAGCAGGGGTTAACAAACTCTGAACTGCTGCTTCTTTTTGTATGATCTTCATGTAAAGAACGAATTTTATGCCAAGCACGGTGGCTCCTGCCTGTAATCCCAACACTCTGGGAGGTCAAGCTGGGCGGATCACAAGGTCAAGAGTTCGAGACCAGCCTGGCCAACATAGTAAAATCCCATCTCTACTAAAAATAGAAATATTAGCCGGTGTGGTAATAATATGTGTCTATAGTCCCAGCTACTCAAGAGGCTGAGGCAGGAGAATCGCCTGATCTCAGGAGGCAGAAGTTGCAGTAAGCTGAGACCACACCATTGCGCTCCAGCCTGGGTGACATAGCAAGACTCTGTCTCAAAAAAAAAAAAAAAAATTTATATTTTTAAATGGTTATTTAAAAATCAAAAGAATATTTCCTGACATGTGAAAAGGACATAAAATTCAACTTCAGAGTCTATAAATAAAGTTTTATTGGAACACTGCCATGTCCATTCGTTGATACATTGTCTGTGGCTACTTCTGCACTACAATGCAGTGAGTATGTCCAACAGACATATGACCTGCAAAGCTGAAAATGTCCACTGGGCTCTTCACAGAAAGTGTTCGCCAACCCCTGCCTTAATTGACCCACACATTTGGCGAAAACAGCTCCAAATAAAATAAAGGCCCAGTAGAAAAATGTACTTACTAATGAAAGGAAAATCACTCTTTCCCTTCTACACAGGCTCTCTTCTCAGAAAAAGTCTACTAGAAAAATCAGTAAATACCACAGCATACATAAAGTCCCCAAAAAAGCTTTCAAGTTTTCTGAATTACCAGTCAAGATGGTAATTAATGTTGAGCGGGGGAAAAAATGAAAATTAAAATGATGAGAAAGGCACTGTGCTTGTCACTTTGCACACGTTTCCATTTGATCTGCACAGCAAGGTTCTGAGGGATGGTTATCCACCTTTTTCCAGATAAGGAGACTGAGTCCAAAAAGCAGCTAAATAACAAACATCCTGATAAAGTCACAGCAGTATGGTATCTTCAGAGCTCAAGCCCACGTTTCATTGGCTCTAAGTCCCATACTTCCAGCTATTACAGGATGATTAGAATCTCTGTTCAAAAACTTGCTTTTGCCATTCAGAAAAAGAATAGACCACTTGTGGTGGCTCACTCCTATAATCCCAGCACTTTGGGAGGCCGAGGTGGGAGGATCACTTGGGGTCAAGAGTTCAGGACCAGCCTGGTCAACATGGTGAAACCCCATCTCTTATAAAAATACAAAAAATTAGCTAGGCCTAGTGGCGGGTGCCTGTAATCCCATCTATTCGGGGGGCTGAGGCAGGAGAATCACTTGAACCCGGGAAGTGGAGGTTGCAATGATCTAAGATTGCACCACTACGCTCCAGCCCTGGCGACAGAGTGAGACTCCGTCTCAAAAAAAAAAAAGAGTTGGGTATGGTGACACACACCTGTAGACCCAGCTACTTGGGAGGCTGAGGCATGAGAATCACTTGAACCCGGGAGGCAGAGGCTGCAGTGAGCTGAGATTGCGCCTTTGTACTCCAACCTGGGCAACACGAGACTCCATCTCAAAAAGACAGGAAAAAAAAAAGAATGAAAACTGCAATGAAAGAACAGTAACATTCAAGAGAGTGAAATGAAAATACCTACCTGTGAAAGGAATGGTCATTTAACAGAGAAATATTTGTCTTATTAAATGCTACATATGCGATGGTGTTGAGCTCTTAAGTAACATTCAGTTCCTGTTCTTACTATCACCCTGAGTACGGCCAAATCCATGTAGGCAAACATACAATATAATCTCTTTATCCATCTGCTATGAAGACTGCTGGCTACAGCCGAGCATCCTTGCCCCATGGAGGCTTCTTTTCCCAAGCTTTCCTCCCTGGGCAATTTTTTATATTCAGTAGTAAATCACTTGTAATCTAAGAGACAGTGACAATACATCTACCAAATGATTCGGGTCTTCCAAAATCTCTTAGCAAAGACTGATGACAGAGCCAGTAGTAGTACTGCAGATTTTATTACTGTTATTGTGACTAGGTATAGAAGTGAACGCACAGCACTTATAATGTGCCAGGCACTGTTCCAAGCACATTAAATGCATTAAATTGTTAATCTTCACATCCCTACAAAGTTGTACTATAATTGCTCTCATTTTACAGATTAGGAAACTGAGGCAAAACAAGATTAAGTGATTTGTCGAAGTCTCACAGGCACTAGGTAGCCAAGCTGGGATTCAAACCAAGGCAGTGTGGTATCAGAGTTCACACTCCTTACATCACATGCCTCGCTGCCTCTCCATATTACAAACGAAAAAAAACATTTTAGGCGGGGAGCAGTGGCTCACGCCTGTAATCCCAGCACTTTAGGAGGCCAAGGCAGGCCGATCACAGGTCAGGAGACTGAGACCCTCCTGGACAACATGGTGAAACCCTGTCTCTACTAAAGATACAAAAATTGGCTGGATGCGGTGGCTCACGCCTGTAATGCCAGCACTTTGGGAGGCTGAGGAGGGCGGATCAGGAGGTCAAGAGATGGAAACCATCCTGGCCAACATAGTGAAATCCCTTCTCTACTGAAAAATACAAAAATTAGCTGGGCATGGTAGCGCATGCCTGTCGTCCCAACTACTCGGGAGGCTGAGGCAGGAGAATTACTTGAATCCCAGGAGGCGGAGGTTGCAGTGAGTCGAGATCATGCCACTGAACTCCAGCCTGGCACCTGGTGACAGAGCAAGACACTGTCTCAAAAAAAAAAAAAAAAAAAAAAAAAAAAAAAGGATACAAAAATTAGCTGGGCTTGGTGGCGCACGCCTGTAGTCCCAGCTACTCAGGAGGCTGAGGCAGGAGAATTGCTTGAAACTGGGAGGTAAAGGTTGCAGTGAGCCGAGATCATGCCACTGCACTCCAGCCTGGTGACACAGCAAGACGCCATCTCAAAAAAAAAAAAGAATTTTAAAGTGTGAAAATAAATTGTGTATAATCAGAACTGAAACTGTGGATGATACCACATACAACTCAGCTTCTCCTTGAAAGGCGAAGCTCCCTTCTTAGGTAACTCCACCAGAAAAATATCAGCAAACAGCACAACATATATAAAGTCCCCCAAAAAGGGCCGGGCGTGGTGGCTCACACGTGTAATCCAAGCACTTTGGAGGCCAAGGCGGGCGGATCACCTGAGATCAGGAGTTCAAGACCAGCCTGACCAACATGGTGAAACCCCTGTCTTTAAAAAAATAAAAATAAAATAAAGTCCCCCAAAAAGCTTTCAAGGTTTCTGACTTGGTAGCCAAGATGGTGGTTAGAAATAGAGTGGGAAAAGATGAAAATTAAAATGATAAGACTGGGCTCAGCACTTTACATACATAACTTCATTCGACACACACAGCAAGGTACAGAGGAATGGTTAGCCCCGTTTTACAGATAAGGAGACAGAGCCCAAGGGAAGTCGAGTAACTTCCCATGCCTTGATGAAGGTGTATCATCCTGAAGAAGAATTTTCATAAATGGAAAAGGTCACAGTTTAGTATCAATCCATATCTAACCCTCTCCAGAGGCCAAAGGCTTCCACGTCATGTTCAGGCTGACCCAACCTCAAACCACCGATGGCAAATGCTGCTATTCCTGCCACTCTTCATGCTGAGCCCCCCATGGCAGATGTAAGTGATCACCTTCCCCACTGAGGCCAGACCTTGGATGGAGTATTATCTTGGGTGATCCCCAAAGGGCCAATACCAAGGGCTTAGCGTAAGGACAATGAAGTCCTTCCGTCGTCTAGCCCTGAATTAGTGGCAGCTCAGCCTGGCATCAGGGAAGGCATCCTTTATCACCAACAGTTCATGAGGTCTAGAAATGGACTGAGGTCTCTCTCCTAGTCTGCTCCCCAGGCCAACTCGTGCTGCCTTAAACAATGAAGTATTTATCGTTTCACATAAATGGGAGTCCAGAAGAACGGCAGGCGTCCAGAGCCAGCTGACTCAGCAGCTCAAAGAAGTTCAACAAGAATCCAGGTGCTTCCCTTCTCTTCCAGGTTGGCTCTCCTCAACCTTGTCCCCTCAGGCTGGCAGCAGGATGGCTGCCATGTGCAGTTACGGGAGGCACATCCTGGCAGCACCCAGGCCGCAGACAGAACACAGCTTCCCAGGCTTCAAGGAAAGATGTGGCTCTTCATGGAAGGACCCAGCACACACATCCTCCCATTCCATTGGACATGTGGTGAGATCGCATAGTTGGTCCTGAATCAATCATGAATGACAGCTATGAACCAAACAGAGCCAACTTGGAGCTAGGGTCTGGCTTCTCCCCAGCTGCTGGGCTTCTCCCTAGTTGCTTAGCTTCTCCCTTGCTGTTCAGCTTCTCCCTAGCCACTCAGCTTCATGGAGGAGGACAGACCTATACAAAACTGAGGCTCTGTGAGGAAGAAGGGAGACAGAAGAAGGAAGATAGAAATGGACGCTGATAAGGGGTCAAACAGCATCCCCAATAAGCCTTCTGCCCTGGCAAGATGCAGACCAGGGATCAAAACTGGCCGCCCACAGGACAAATGTAGCCAAGAGAAAATTATTTCAGCCCTCATGCAGTAATAAAAACTGAATTCATTAACAAAATTAAAAAATTGGTATTAGGTAAAGTTTAAGATCCCTGGTTTCTCTGGGAACACTAAAATGATCTAACAACACTGGCTGAAATTCCAACAAGGCAATCCTCAGCCCAAGCCCAACCCGGCTGGGCCTGAGAAGAGGTAAGTCACATTCAGTTCCCCACAGTCCAGCCCCTCGCTGTGGCTCTGCACCTCACTCCTTCACTGTCACTTCCTCAGCCCACATGCCATTTATTTGTCTGCAACCCCAGTTTCAGCCATCAAGAGACCCACTGAAGAAAGTGGGCCCACAAACTGACAAAACCCAAATGCTAGAACATACGCCTCCTGGCCTCCCCACAATTTCACTGCTAAAGAGGGGCGGAAGGGAAGAGTCAGGTTAATAAACCAATTTGTAGCCATTCTGTTATCTTTGCTCAGACCCTCCCTCTACCACTACCAAAACAAACAAACAAACAAGTGAGGTTTAAAGAGCTCCTGGAACTGCCTTTCGTGGGAAAGAAATCTCCTCTGAAATAACAGCAGTAATGATGAGGCTCAGCGCAGTCTCAGACTGATGTAGTGTCTGATGCATCTCGCAAACGTCTGGCCCTGGGCATTTCAGTTTTAATGAATCCCAAAGAACATAGTTTGATCCGATTTCTGAATTCATGTGGCATTTTCTTAGGACAATATTCTAAGTATTTAAAGGATACCCATGCCAAGGAGACAGAGGATTCACACGAAAATGAAAACCTAACAGGGACTGCCCTGTACCCACAGCCTGTATTTCACAGGTGGCTGTCTATGCCACTTCTGTATCCCCAGCTGCAGTGTCGAGGATCCCCTAGAATGCACAATACCAATTCTAGACCCTTGGAATGTTAACCAAGTTGATCTGTATTAGAGGTGCTGTAACTCTAAGTTCCAAACTGGGCACGTGTTTTCCTCACCTGCCCAAAGCTCCTTCTCTCACCTCTTGGCACAGACTCCTCTTTCCTAGGACAACGCTTTTCCATGAGGCTGAAGTGGGGGCTTTTACCCCACTTCAATCACATAGATGGGGACATCATCTGAGCCTGTTCAGTTATTGATCCAGCTGAATGTGACCCAAACCTTGATCATTAAGGGTAAGGCAGCTGGGCGCGGTGGCTCACACCTGTAGTGCCAGCACTTTGGGAGGCTAAGACGGGTGGATCACGAGGTCAGGAGTTCAAGACCAGCCTGGCCAACACGGTGAAACCCTGTCTCTACTAAAAATACAAAATTAGCCGGGCATGGTGGTGCATGCCTGTAATCCCAGCTACTCGGGAGGCTAAGGCAGGAGAATTGCTTGAACCCAGGAGGCGAAGGCTGCAGTCAACTGAGATCGTGCCACTGCACTCCAGCCTAAGAACGAGACTCCTTCTCAAAAAATAAAGAGTAAGGCATGATATCTGGGGCTATGGTTGCAGTGGCTGCCTCCAAAATCCAGGTGTTGCCAATATGATAGTAATAATAAATAGGGCCCTTAAGAGGTGACAAGGCCCTGGGGGCTCCTCCCTGGTGAATAAAATTAAAGCCTTTATAAAAGAAGACCCGCAGCGCCTCCAGGGAAGCTGCCCTTCTTCCTTCCCCAATGTGAGGACACAGTGTTTCTCCTCTCTAGAGGACATAGCCCTTGCCAGTCCAGGGACGCCTCCAGTACCTTGATCCTGGGGCTCCCAGCCTCCAGAAATAAAAGAAAATTCTGCTTCTAAGTTACCCAGTCGCAGATATTCACTTATAACAATATACATGGACTAAGACACTGGGACTTTGGAAGAGCTTCTCTCCTTAGAAATAAGGAGCGCTGTTATTAACTCCACAGGTGCTGGGGGTGAGGGTGGATGTCTTTGACTGACTGCACAGGAGCTGCCAGAAAAGGGTAGTCAAAAGCAAAACCAAAACAACCGAGCACTGATACATGGTTGCAGGACAGGAATCCAGCCATGCCTCAAGCCAATCACCCTTCCATTTCCACACCAACAGGTTCTTCTATCTGCTTGAGCTTTGCGTGCATTTCTTATCCTTCCAAATGAAAATATTTTGATCACAGGAAACAGAGGCATCTCAGAGACTGAGCCAGAAAACTGAGATTCTATGCAAAGAATCTGAAGAAGAATTTTTACACGAAGCCCGAGAATTGGTACAGTCCACCCCTATAAAGCCTGCCAGGGTGTATGCACTCACTGTCCTCAAACCACAACTTGGACACGAACCACGTGTACACATCTGGCCAAGGAAGGGGAGGGAGTAAGAAGAAATAGCATGAGGCCGGCGTGGTGGCTCACGCCTGTAATCCCAGCAATTTGGGAAGCCGAGGCGGGAAGATCACATGAGGTCAGGTGTTGGAGACTAGCCTGACCAACATGGAGAAAACCCATCTCTACAAAAAATACAAAATTAGCCGGGCATGGTGGCACATGCCTGTAATCCCAGCTACTCGGGAGGCTGAGGCAGGAGAATTGCTTGAACCCCGGAGGCAGAGGTTGCGGTGCACCAAGATCGTGTCACTGCACTCCAGGCTGGGTGACAGAGTGAGACTCCATCTTAAAAAAAAAAAAAAAAAAAAAAAAGGAAAGAAAAAGAAGAAACATGAGTCCAAGCCCAAAAGGGTGGAAGAATGAAAAGGAAATCCCAGATGTGGCAACAGAATTCCAACATAGCCCTGTAATCATCACCTGGTTTTCTTACCAGTTTTATCGACATATAATTGACAAAGAATGTAAACTTAAGATGTACAACATTACTTGATAAGTATATGTCGTGAGATGATGACCACAATCAAGCTGATTAGCACAGCCATCATCTCAGTTACCATATGCAGCAAGACCATTTAAGAGCTACTCTTAGCAAATTTCAAATATACAATACAGTATTGTGAACTACAGTCACCAAGCAGTATATCAGCTTCTTAGAACTCACTCATCTTGTAACTGAAGCTGTGTGTCTTTTGACCAGCATCTCCCCAGTTCCCCCAGCCCCTAGCAACTACCCTTTGACTGTTATCTCTCAGTCTGACTTGTTCAGATTCCACATCTAAGTCAGATCCTGCAGCATTCTTTCTCTGACTTATTTCTTTTAGCATAATGCCCTCAACACTCCTTGGCTACACTCCATGTAATCTCCTTCCTTTGAGTAGGGGAGGAACCTGTGAGTCACTTAGAACCGTTACAAATGGCAAAAGAAGGAACGCTGCAGATGTAAATCAATGACCCCAAACAGCTGACTTTAATTTAATGAATAGAGAATTTATCCTGAGTGGGCCTTACCTAATCAAGTGAGTCTTTTAAAAGAGACTACAGCTAGCAGAGACACTGACACCCTCCTGCTGGCCTTGAAGAAGTGAAAGTCCGCATTGTGGAGATAGCCACGTGGCAGAAAGGCAGGCAGCCTTCAGGAGCGGAGGCCTCAGTCCTACAAACATGAAGCACTACATTCTGCCAACAACCAGTAAGCCTTGGAGAGACTGAGCCTCCGATGAGCTCATAGCCCTGGCTGATACCTTACTTTCAGTCTGATCAGAGGACCCAGCTGATTCCCAGACTCATGACCCACAGAAACTGCAAGATAATAAACCTGTGTTGTTTAAGGTTGTTGAGTTTGTGGTCATTTGTTATACAGCAATAGAAAATGGACACACCAGATGGAGTGACAGGTGTCACCAACCAGGAAAATGGAAAAGACAGAGGTGGGATCTCATGCCCTTTTAAGGAAGCATGGCAATGGGAGATGCCAAAGCCTTCTAGTTCTGGCAGCTGAGCTGCAAGTTAGGCTGGGTGTGGTGACTCACATGCGTAGTCCCAGTGCTTTGAGAGGCGAGGCAGGAGGATTGCTTGAGGCCAGGAGTTCAAGACCAGCCTGGGCAACATAGGAAGACCCTATCTCTATAAATACAAAGCTAGAACACTTAGCCAACCATGATGGCGTGTGCCTGTAGTCCCAGCTACTTGGGAGGCTGAGGTGGGAGGATCCCTTGAGCCCAGGAGTTCAGGGCTACAGTAAGCTATGATCACACCACTGCACTCCAGTCTGGGCAACAGAGCAAGACCCTGTCTCAAAAAAACAACTAACCTGGTGCTGTGGCTCATGCATGTAATGCCAGCACTTTGGGAGGCCGAGGTGGGCAGATCACCTGAGGTCAAGAATTTGAAACCAGCCTGGTCAACATGGGAAAACCTGTCTCTACTAAAAACATAAAAATTAGCCAGGTGTGGTGGCAGGCACCTGTAATCTTGGCTGTTCAGTGGGCTGAGGTGGAGAATTGCTTGAACTTGGGCGGTAGAGGTTACAGTGAGTCAAGATCGTGCCACTGCACTCCAGCCTGGGTGACAGAGCAAGACTCCATCTCAAAAGGAAAAAGATAATTAATGAAAATGAATGCTTATTTACAAAGTCACAACCCACCCCTAACACAGTCCTCAGCACATCATTAGGGTTCTCTCAGCGCTTACTAACTGAATCAGAAAATAAACAGAAATGTGATTAAATCCTCCAACAAAGAGGACAGCGAATGGGAGACGCCAGCTTATCAGATGTTGGATTTGCTAAAGGACAGCGTGTGGCATGATCCAACAAGAAAGGCCTTTGGGTCCAGAGAGACCTGGGCTACCTCATCAGTTGTCCCCTTTACCAGCTCTGTGATCCAGGCCAGTGAACAAAGCTCACTTTTTTCTCCTCCAGTTCCATTTTTTCATCTACATCGACCGAATAACTTGTCAAGTTGTCATGAAGATCAAATTGGGTCATATGTATCAGGGCACCCTGCCTGGTTGCTCAATCCAGGAGTTTTATTGGAAAAAAGGATCCTCCTCTTCTACTTTGCCATAATGAACCCTCCATGTGGCTGTGGTACAGCTAACCAGGTTCTAGGGGAAAAAACCTCATGGCAAGTAAGTTGATGAATATCAGTGTTACAATACAGCAGTCACAGACTGCGTTCAACTACCCAGTATGCCACTTGTTGGCTAGGACAATTATTCCAGCTTACCCTGATTCCAATTCCTAATTTGGTAAATGGAAATAATGGTACTTACATTACAGGCTGGTTGAGAGGGTTAAAGGAGAACTGATGTGACAAAGAATAATACCCGATGCACAGGAAGCCACCGAAGTTATTAGATATATGGGCTCTTAAGTTTATTTTTATGATTTGAGCTGGGCTCCTACAGGCCAGATGTCACAATAGGCAACTTAAAACCATGGGCAGAAGTTAAAGTTGAATTGTTACAACCTCTCGCCACCATCAAAGAACAAGATATGTTAAAGTTCTATTTTATATTTTATTTTTTTGAGACAGAGTCTCACCCTGTCACCTAGGCTGGAATGCAGCTGTGCGATCTCTGCTCACTGCAACCACTGCCTCCCAGGTCCAAGTGATTCTCCTGCCTCAGCCTCTTGTGTAGCTGGGAATACAGGTGCCCACCACCATGCTCAGCTAATTATTGTATTTTTAGTAGAGGCAGGGTTTTGCCATGTTGGCCAGGCTGGTCTCATACTCCTAGCCTCAAGTGATCCACCACCTCATCCTCCCAAAGGGCTGGGATTACAGGCATGAGCTGGGGTTATAGGCATACATTGACAATTACATGTCAATAAAACTGTGCCCAGCCACGTTAAGGTTCTAATCCCCAGTACCTCAGAATGTGACGTAATTGGGAAATAGGGTCATTGTGGATCTAATTATTTAAGGTGAAGTCATCCTGGAGTAGAATGGGTCCTTAATCCAATATGACTGGTGTCCTTATAGTAAGGGGAGGGAGACTCATGGAGGATGACCATGTGAACACACAGACACAGGTAGAATGCATGTGAAGATGGAGGCAGAGACTGGAGCCTGCGTCTTCAAGCCAAGGAATGCCAAGGATTGCTAGCAAGGACCGGAAGCTAGGAAGTGGCAAGGGACAGATTCTTGCCAATACCTTGATTTTAGACCACCTGGGCTGCAGAACTGTGAGGCAATAAATTTCTTTTGTTTAACCCATCAGTTTGTAGCATTTAGTAATAGTAGCTATATTCGGCCATTATGGCATTGCTATAAAGAAATACCTGAGACTGGGTAATTTATAGAGAAAGAAGTTTAATTGGCTATACTGTTTTTCAGGCGATACAGGAAGCACAGTGCTGGCATTGCTTAGCTTCTCGTGAAGCCTCAAGGAGCTTTCAATCATCGCAGAAGGCAAAGCAGAAGCAACTGGTGGTAATTGGGGGATGCCACGCAATTTTAAATGACCAGGTCTCACAAGAACTCATTACGGCATAGACAGTACCAAGCTATGAGGGCTCCGCCCCTATGATCCAAACACCTCCCACCAGGCCCCACCTCCAGCATGTGTGGATTACAATTCAACACGAATTTTGGGTGGGGGCAAACATCCAAACTTTATCAGTAGCCCTAGGAAACAACCAGAGGATGCCCCAAGTCAGTGGTGGTTTGGTAAATACTTACCATCCAGTTCCAGGAGGGCAGAGATTCATAGTGTTTGCTGATTTCCATGGTGTAAATATTCCCACGATGACCAATTTCAAAGCAACAAAGTGAAGTAACATCACTAAATGTGAAGGAGGAAAGATGTGCAGTAGCAAACCAAACACACACACCCCCCACAGATATAATCTCCAGAACACAGATAAGAATAAAAATGTAGTGAAATCATTAGGAAGTGATGAGCCTGGGGTATTTATCACTTCTTAAATGTAATTTGATTGTTAGTTTACATACGTCTGTGTTTTAAAAGACTCTGTATAATAGTCAGCTCTCAAAATTCCTGAAAATGTAACCATCAGTTCTCATGAGCCTGCAGAAGCAGGGACCCAGGGAAGGAAGTAGACAGCAGACCAGAAGCCAAAAGCCTCCACCCTCACATCTAAACTGTGCCTGGCCCTGCGAGCATGGGCTGCAAAACCAAGCCCCTGTGCAGAAGAGGGGTCCTGCTGACTGTCAGATGGTAACAGACAATGTCTGGTTAATTAAGCAGGTTTTACTGCAGCCAAAACCCTGAGCCTACCTTCTCCCTGATCCCATAAAGCATTTGTGGCAGTTCAGTTTTTAACCAATGCAGGAGTAATTTGAAATCAATTTCCTCTCTCCTTGATGAACAATGGACTATTTAGTGTGACCCACAGAGAAAATGAGAAGCCCGTGTGTGTGAGGCAGCTACCTGGAGCCCCAGCTGCAGCATACCTGGACGCCTGACTGGTCCCACCATGAGGATGCTGGTCTCATTTCTCTCTGGATTGTGTACACCCTAAGTTGGATGTTTGAACTTCTCTTTTAATTACAAGGCGGCAGGGGCCATATTTTATCCTTCTTGTTCAATCATCACATGTAAGCTATGAACGAGACACTCTGGAAACCCAAGTGAGCAACACAGGTCCAGTCTCAACCCTACTGCCTCAGACAGCCAGGCAAAAGGCTAGAAAGTACCCACAGAAATTCAAAACAAATTAAAAAACAAAAGAAAAGAAAAAAGGCTAGGAAGGGCTGCAACAGAAACCTAAGAAGGCTTCCATTAACACAGTCACATAGAAACATTTGTCCAGTTAGCCAGATGCATCTTGCATAAAAGCCACCTGCAGGCTGGGAATTCCACCACTGTTTCCTAACCACTTCATCCTGGACAACTTCAGCCTTGGCTGGAGGTGGGACAGTAACACTCTCCCTGGGTTGTTGTAAGGTTCAAATGAGACCATGCATGAGAGTGAGCAGTCTGTTCCCTCTGCTCCTTAAACTTTTAACTTTACCGCTTTCACATTTCTGCTCAAATATCAACTTCTTCTAATGAGGTCTATTTAAAATGGGTGGCGATCTACCCAACTCCCACCTCCACCAATTCCTCATTTCCATGACTCCTCTTTCCTTTTTACTGACACTTCTCACCTTCTATCCTGTTAGTCTGTTTCCCCCCACTAAAATACAAGCTCCATAAAGGCCGATGTTATTTGTTGCTTTTGTCACTTTTCCAAATACCTATAATAAGGTATGCCACATAGGAGGTACTCAATAACTATTAGAGATGGGTGGATGGATGGATGGAGAGAAGCGAAGAACTCATACGGAAGAGACTCGCTGATCCACCTCCAACATCATTTTTGTTTTTGTTGAATAAGTGAACAAAAGAATACATCATCAACACTGATTTGAGCCCATAAATAGCTGGAGATTACCCAAAGGATATAATATTGTGATTTTCCTCTAGTTAATAAAAATAGTAAAGGTCACATCAAATAGCAAAGGTGAACATGCCTGCATTCTACAGTGTCTCAATGTCTTCCCAAAGTGTGTTCTGGATGAGTTAGCCCAACTCAGAAAGGTGGGAGGGAGGCATTCAACGGAAGCCATTACCCTGATTCAGAAAAGTTCTTTTTATTTTGTTTTGCTTTTTGAGACAGAGTCCCCCTGTCACCCAGGATGAAGTGCACTGGTGCAATCTCAGCTCACTGCAACCTCCGAACCTCCGCCTCCAGACTTCCAAGTGATTCTCCCACCTCAACCTCACAAGTAGCTGGGACTATAGGCATATGCCATCACACCTGGCTAATTCTTCTTCTTCTTCTTCTTTTTTTTTTTTTTTTAAAGACAGAGTCTCACACTGTCACCAGGACTGGAGTGCAGTGGCACAATCGCAGCTCACTGCAGCCTCCACCTCCCAGGTTCAAGTGATTCTCCTGCCTCAGCCTCCAAAGTAGCTGTGATCACAGGCACCCGCCACCACATTCAGCTAGTTTTTTATATTTTTAGTAGTTTCATTAGGGGTTTACTATGTTGGCTTTAGGGTTTGGCTATGTTGGCCAGGCTGGTCTCGAACTCCTGACCTCAAGCAATCTGCCTGCCTTGGCCTCCCAAAGGGCTGGGATCACAGGGGTGAGCCACCACATCCGGCCAAAAAAAGCTTCTTAAAAATCTGTTTTTATACATTGAGATTTCAATTAAGATTTTATTTGCAAAACAGTTTCCTCTGCTAAAGGCAAGCCTGAAAATACCCAACTTCAAGACATTTAAAAAAACAAAAACAGGCCTGGTCCAGTGGCTCAAGCCTGTAATCCCAGCACTTTAGGACGCCGAGGCAGGAGGCCTGCTTGAGCTCAGGAGTTTGAGACCAGCCTCGGCAACACCAGGAAAACACAACTCCACAAAAAAATAAAAAATAAGCCAGGCATAGTGGCGCACACCTGTGGTCCCAGCTACTTGGGAGGCTGAGGTGGGAGGGTCACTTGAGCCTGAGAGATTAAGACTGCATGCACTGAGCTATCACTGTGCTGCGACACTCCCACCTGGGTGACAGAACAAGACCCTGTCTCAAAAAAAAAAAAAAAAAAAAAAAAAGAACCAAAACCACATCATCTCAAACTTTAGTAAGAAGTTCAACAGGCAAAGTAGAAGGTTTCATCCAGAGTCAAAATTACCCTTAACAAATCCCCTGAATCACTCAGAAAGTACAGTTCACGTCTTACGTAATGATACAGTACATGTTTTGTGTAATACCAACATTTGCCACCCACTGAGCTTGACTGACATCAAAGTCTTCATGCAGGTAACTGGGGATTGCTTTTCAGTACACAGAAATGAACAAAACATGAGTAGAAGAGTCCCTGCTTGTCTATGAAGTTCATTCCATTACACACACACACACATACACACACACACACACACACACACACACACACAAAATAGCTGGGCATGGTGGCATGCACTTGCAGTCCCAGCTACTTGGAAGGCTAAGGTGGGAGTACCGCTTGAGCCCAGGAAATGGAGATTGCAGTGAGCCTAGATCATGACTGCACTTCAGCCTGGGAGACAGAGCTAGACCCTGCATCAAAAATAAAAAAAATAAAAAAAAGAAGCAAGATACGTGAAAGCACCTACAAAATAGTTTCGATGCCCAAGCACGAAGGGTCACACCTGTAACCTCAACACTTTGGGAAGCCAAGGCAGGCAGATCACTTGATGTCGGGAGTTCAAGACCAACCTAGCCAACATGGTGAAACGCTGTCTCTACTAAAAATACAAAAAGTAGCTGGGTGTGGTAGTCCTGGCTACTTGGGAGGCTGAGGCAGCAGAATCACTTGAACCTGGAAGGTGGAGGTTGCAGTGAGCTGAGACTGCACTACTGCACTGCATCCAGCCTGGGTGACAGTGCAAGACTATCTCAGATAGATAGATAGATAGATAGATAGATAGATAGATAGATAGATGATAGATAGATAGATAGATGGTTTAATGCACAGTAGGTGCTCACTAATTCCAACTCTGTAGGTTGCTTGACTGCCGCCACTGTTAACTGAGATTTTAGAGACACAAAACTAGTTATCTTCCTACCATCTGCAGGTGTTGAATTGTGTCCCCACAAAGTCCTACATACTCATTCCCAGGGCCTCAGAATGTGATCTTATTTGGAAATCAGGCCAATGCAGATGTCATTAATTAGGATGAAGTCATTAGGGTGGGCCTTATTCCAATACAACTGGTATCCTGACAACAAGGGGCAGCCTGGACACAGACACACATATCCAAGGGAGAACACCATGTGAACACGAAGGCATACATCGGTGTGGTGCTTCTGCGGGCCAAAGAATGTCAAAAGACCACCAGAAGCAAGCCACCAGAAGCTAGGGGAGAGGCACAGAGCACACCCTCCCTCACAGCCCTGAGAAGGAACCAGCTCTGCCTACACTCTCAGATTTCTGCCCTCCAAAACTATGAAACAATACACTGTTGCTGTTAAAGCCACCCAGCCTATTGTATTTCTGTTGCACTTTGTTACAGGGGCCTTAGCAATTGAATATATCATCTAAGCTCACATTTTCTCCTGTGGCTCCACTCAAAGGCTCACACCCAAGCTCTTGGGCACTAATGGCTTAGAGTCCTGTGACTCTAAGCGGAGTCACAACTTAACTGATGGCTGAGTTTAATGAGCGTATCTTTTTTTTTTTGAGACAGTGTCACTGCATCCTCCACCTCCTGGGTTCAAGTGATTCGTCTGCCTCTGCTTCCTGAGTAGCTGGGACTACAGGCGTGCACCACCACACCCAGCTAATTTTCTGTATATTTAGTAGAGACGAGGTTTCACCATATTGGCCAGGATGGTCTTGATCTCCTGACCTCGTGATCCACCCACCTTAGACCCCAAAGTGTAGGATTACAGGTGTAAGCCACCACGCCCGGCTGATGAGCATGTCTTATAGCTCTTCACTCTATCGAGTAATAAACCTCCAAAATAAGACACAGGATGGGGACAGCACAGGATGCTCAACCTCACATCCTAGTTCCCAGATAAGAATCTCCAGGGTAAAAGCACAGACACTAGCTGCAACTAGCTGCCTGACTGAAGCAAGAAAAGCCGTTCTTCTCAATTTTTCCACTTTGTTGGCCCACTCCTTTTCTTCCCATAGTGAATAAAAACACCCAAGGGGAAATGCGGACCCATTCATCAACATTCCCAGCCAGACAGTGAGCTGCTTAATGGCTTTATCGATTCCTTGTTTTGCTCTACATTATGTGTTACATTGGCTCAAGCAGTCCATACAAGAAGAATCAAGATGGTGTTGGCAAAAAGGCATTATTTCATTTTAAGCTTGTTACCACTGAGACCAGTCAACCCTGAACAGAAGTAGCCGAGTTTCAAAACAAGCAAGTGCAAAATTTCTATTCATTCAGTGCCAACAGCTCCTTCCCATGGCCCGTGTCTCTCAGTTTCAAAGCCCTATCTTGGCTGGTAAAGAAAAACAAACTGTGGCAACCACCGCACCCTTTAAGTGGATTTTTCATGCTAGAAAAATGTTTTGCTTTGTTTTATACTCCATGACAATAGTTCCAAAATGCTTTGCAAGGATAAATTTCTTATTAGTAAAATTACAGCTACCACAAATCGCTCTATCCATTTTCACATAAATGCCAACGTTGAGCGAAAATAAAGTGATTAAATGGCTCACAGAAATCTGTCAAAGAAATACAGGGTCTTCAACATCCTTGCAGATGTATCCATGTTAATGGATTACATTAAAGATGACATAAGCCCACAACACACGGGAAATTCAAACAAATTTATTAAGTCCAGGACGATGACCTAACACCAAATCCTACATGGTAAAAGGATTACATCAGACCCTTCAACAATGTACTTAGATGCCCTAGACAATGTGGGCAGCTGGTGGTATCCTAAGCTAACAGACCAGGGAGAGTAAAACTCAATATTAAATGTTCTATACCATTTATTTCAATCACAGATCCAGTCAGGCCTCCATAATAGTAGGTTCCACATCCTTGAATTCAATCAACAGCAGATCAAAATCCAAGGAACCAGAGGGCCAATGATAAGGGACTTGAGCATCTGCAAATTTTGGCATCCACAGGGAGTCCTAGAATCAATACTCAGCAGATATGGAGGGCTGATAATACAGTATGGTCTGAATCTGTCACCCGAAGTTCATGTGCTGGAAACCTGATCCCCAATTCAGCAGTGTTGGGTGCAGCACAATGGGAGGTGTCTGGGTCTCGGGAGCACCACCCTCATGAATGGATTAATGCCATTAAGGAGGGAGTGGGTTTGTTATTGGGAGAGTAAGTTCCTTATAAAAGGACTTAGTTTGCCCCCTCCCTACCTTTGCTTTTCCACAGCGGAATGACACACTGAGAAGGCTCTCATCACATGCTAGCCCGTTGATCTTGGACTTCCCAGCCTCCAGAAGCCTGAGCTAATAAACATCTCTTCACTATAAATTACCTAGTCTCAAGTATTCTGTTATAACAGCACTATAAATTACATAGTCTCAGGCATTCTGTTACAATGGACTAAGACACATGTTACTAAAATGTAGGTTAAACTGCACAAAAATATTTAGAAAATTATTCCCTTCTAAAAAGTAATTGTGTCTTACTAAAGAATAAGAGTAAAATAATAATAATAATAATAATAAACTAATAGATTCTAAACTCATATACATGCAACTATTATTTTTATTCTTCATCTTTTCTACTTGCCAAACAGGAAACAATTTCGAACTAGCAAAGAGGAGACTTGGGTTTAAACTCACTTCTGCCACCAACTCACTGTGACTCTCAATGGGTCTCAGACTTTCTGAATCTCAGTTTCTTCATCAGAAATGAGAGAAGTGTTACACTAGATTACAGAACCAAAAGCTCGCTTTAAAGCCTCAGATAGCAAGTGTCTTACCCTAGACTGTCCCAATTATTTGTCAAATAAAGAGGTCACATTATGTGTTGCATACACTGTGCTTCAACAACAACAACAAATCCATCAGAGCTGAAGAACGGATTCTGTGTTTTGAAAACCCACTAGTGAAATCTGTTCTCTCTCTTGCAAAAAAATTCCTGTTGTTTGTATAAATGAATATGTATGTTGTCTCACACGCAGGAAAAGTAATGTGAAACTTACGGTAAAATTCTTCATTTAAGCTAAATGTGCATATGCATTGTCTTCTTACAATGGAAATCAAGTTGAGACTAGGGGGTTCAAGAATGAGGGGGTATCCACACATAAATTTCTACATTAACCTAAGCATTTCAAAGATAAGGGAATTTCCAAGAATACCCTTTGTCCTAAAATACCTTTGGCCAAAAAATTACTAAAAACTGATCTAAGAAGAATACATTTTCCATTTCTAAAACCAAATACAAACTGAGATTCTGCAAATTTGTTTTCAAATGAATTGTCCTTCTGTCTAAATAGATTTTTGCCTTGAACGTAGGCTGTGAATAAATCACATGAGGTGGGAGAGCTTTCTTTTTAAAAATACCATCAATTTTTCCAAGTCTTGCTAAAAAACACAATGGTACTAACACTTCAAGTTATAGCTGCTTATTCTTTAAACACTTTGTTTACTGAGAGAAACAGACCTATAAAACGAAAAACAGGGGCCAGGCGCGGTGGCTCAAGCCTGTAATCCCAGCACTTTGGGAGGCCGAGGCGGGTGGATCACGAGGTCAAGAGATCGAGACCATCCTGGTCAACATGGTGAAACCCCGTCTCTACTAAAAATACAAAAAATTAGCTGGGCATGGTGGTGCGTGCCTGTAATCCCAGCTACTCAGGAGGCTGAGGCAGGAGAATTGCCTGAACCCAGGAGGCGGAGGTTGTGGTGAGCCGAGATCGCGCCATTGCACTCCAGCCTGGGTAACATGAGTGAAACTCCGTCTCAAAAAAAAAAAAAAACAAAAACAAAAAACAAAAAACATATAAATTATCTAATCTATCCCCTTGAAGTGAACATTAGATTTTTTAACTATGATATGAACCAGTTACCTAAAGCTATAAAACCAGTAAGACTCTAAGACCCCAACCCTGTTTTACATGTAAATATTAGACAGTCCCACCAAGCTTGACAGCTGGTGTGTCAACTATACAAATGATATTCCAGCCTACCAGGAATGAATATAATGTCTTTCAATTAGGAGAAGGGTCACAGGCTAGGGCAAAACTACTAACGTTACTAGGATGAAATTCTCTACCACATTCTCTCAGGCAGTCAAAGGACGTGCCTCCTTTGCCCAAGTTCTGACATCTAGTCCCTTTCTTGGAATTGCAACACTGTTGACCCGTCTTGGAGAATATACAAACTTTGAGGACACATTCTCAGCTCTAAGAAGAGACACCTTGGAGTTCCCACAGTCTTACTTCAGTTAATTTCAGTTAATTTTGAGCAGCTAAGTAACACTATATAATCAGATGTTTTCCCCTTGTGCAAAAGAAGTACAACGTTAATAAGTACTAGCACCTAGCATGGAAACAAATGGTTCACAGCAAACAGACACAATGCAGTTCCTACATTCAGAGTACGAAGAAAAAAAAACACATCTTGTTAGGTTTTGTCCAGGAAAGTGGGAGATTATTGCTGCTCTCATTATACAGACACATGCAGCATGTTCAGACAGAAACCAAAAAATGTAGACTGTCATCTGTGAGCTTTGACAAAATGACAAACATCTGTAAATAAACAGACTAGTTTTCTCATTTTTCATCCAGATAAGAAAACCTTTCATTTTCCCACAACAGACAAGGCAAAAAAAAAAAAAAATCAGTGCACTAATTGTAACAATTCCCTGTCGATTTCAGACCTTAGCTATGCTTAAACCAGGCCAATTTTATTGTAACATCGTGTTTCTTCTTGTAAACTATTTCCCCAAACACACTGTGCACATTTCTCAGTCACGCCTTATTGATAAGAGTCAGGCTTGAAAGCAGGGCTGCCAGATTATTAGCGTAGCATATAAATTACCAACATGCAAAATGTTGATGGATGTCAGCGCCACTGGTACAACCAACCCAAGGTAGCTTTGAGGCTCAAACCAAGGAGCTGGCACTAAGTAGGCACCTAATAACTACTCGCCAAACTGAGTGACACTCTACCTAACAAACGAAACAACTTCATTCCTGGGTGTGCTTTAGCAGAAATAACTGATTGGATGGAGGAGGTGGTATGCAGAGGGGGTGTTCCTCCAACCCTCTGAAGTTGCGCTTGTCCTCTAAATAGGCAGCATTTGTAATCACTGTCTCTCTTCTGCTTGCACTCCCAATGTCTAACAGCCACAATTAAGGCCTGACCTACTTTCCTCAAGCATATCTGTACCTCGGGCACCAAGTCAATTCACACTTGGTCCACTCGGAATGGAAGAAATGCCCATGTAACTAACAACCCACAGCTGCACCCCACACACGCAGAGATGCAGGGCTCTGCATTGTAATCCACCCGGCGCCCTCCTCCCGGATGACTATTTTCATCCCCTCTTCCTGTTTAAATATATTTTGGCCCATAGCATTCTGATGAGTCCATGCTGGGCAGAGGACAGGCTTCCAAATACGTATTCAATCAGTCCAAACATTCGGAAACAGGTAAGATATTCTGTTAACAACAGTACCTAGTACATAGTTTAGATTCTGCTTTCAACATTGTATTTTTTTCAAAAAGTAATTTTAACAATCAATACACATTCATTACGAGCCACAGTGAACATCCTGAGATGCATTTTATTTTTTAAACACAGCTGTACGTCTGCTGCCTACATTGCTTTATCAAGCTCTAAGTGATTAAGGAAAAAAAGAGAATTCGTTTGCTGTGATAATACACAGATCTGTGTATCTTTCCAGTTGCCTTCAAGGTTGAAAGAAATGAGGTCTTCATGAGTACCAGCTAGCTATTCATTAAATTTAGTAGAAACAAAATATTACTTTTCAAGCACTTTAAAGAACTGAGAACGCTACAGAGCTCAGCAGAATTTTTCTGGATTTTTTTTTTTAAGTTTTCCTGACCCCCTTTTCTAACATCTCTCCTCATTAAAAATGCCTCAGTCTGAAAGGAAATGAGGAGAACAGGAACAAGAGCTGATGAGTAAATGCAAGTGATTATTATAAGAACCTCACTCATCTCTAATTTTTGAAACCCAGTTCATTTTGTTTAGCTAAGAAAAGGAGAACTGTATACACAGCTTGCTTTTAAGAAAAGACTTTAAACCTTTAAGCAGCAATTTACACCCATGTAACCGGGCCATCTTTTTTGTTTTCTCATTATTTCTACCTAGCTAACAAAGGAAATGCTGATTCCTGGACTTAAAGGAAACTAAAAGAACACCTAAAAGCAATTCATCATGGTGGGGCCTCTCTTGACACACACTGCTTTAGGGTTTCAATGGTGTGGGCCCTGATGGGGATGAAGTGCCCAGTGTGTATACAGGGATATGCCCTGAAGAAGAGACAGATACGGGCCAGGGTTCCCTGACTTGCTCCAGCCCTGCACCCATCTCAAATTCCAACGTGCATAGGAATTGCTTGGAGAATCTTGTGAAGAACAGATCCTGATCCCTGAGATCCCACAGTAGGGCCTTAGAGTCTGAGAGTCTGCATTTCCAGTAAGCTTCCAGGTGATGGTGATGCTGCTGACCAGAGCATGACACTCCAAGTAGTAAGACACAGAATATCCCAGAACACCCCAGGCCCACTTAGGACCTATATTGTGTTTACCTGGCCAGTATTCATTCTCTCTAGGAAGCCACCTTCAGGACAATCCCATGGGCCATACTTAGGTCAAAGATGGGGCTATGTCCCATATGGAGTCCAGTAAGGGTCAGCCCCCCAACCGGGGCTTTTGCTGGACCTTGTGGGGTAAAATGAATAACTATTTCCTATTCAACCTGTGGAACACGAACTTGTGGGACTACCTTCACCAGAATTCAAGGAGGTGGGCAGGTGATTTTCAGAGACAGGGTAAATATCGAGGGATCACAAGCTAGACAGATCAACCCCTTTCTTTAAAAAAAAAAAAAAAAAAAAAAAGAGAGAGAGAGAGAGAAAGACAGAAAACAGAAAAAAATTGGTGTTTCCTACAATAACTGCTAAGAAAATCATATGCAACTATTTTGATTAGGCGTAACTTTATATAAAAACAAAAACGGCGTGTTGCAATATCCATTTACCCTGGCACAGTGTAAGCTTCAGAGAAAGGGAAAATTCAGTCATCTTTTTTCCCCAGTGCCTCTTGCTGAGGGAAACTCCAAGCAGTCTGGGCTCATCCAACATTGTTTTCATGCTGACTGAGTTACACAGCAGTTTCTAGGCCATGTTGGCTCTGAAGGCGGGAACACGTTTCAGTTATCCTTTCCAGTCTCTGCAAAAATCTCAGCAACTGACACACAGCAGAGAATGACCAATCAGCACTCCACTGCGTGGGGGTACTTCATATCTGTCATCTTCTGGAACATCCCCTTCTACCCCTTTAAAGAACAATTCTCAAGGATCTTTGGGAAATCAAGTTCAGCATAGGTTGACTAACTTAGTTGCTTATGCCTAGAAACAAGACTTGAACCAAATCTGTCTACCAGTTCCAGAGTTCTTGTCACCATCTACCCAGTTCCAAAACCCATGTCCCCAACCCCAACCACTTTATCATGGTGCTTCAGTGAATATTTCTAAGCCAGAGAGTATCATGCTTCCACCACCAAGTTCAAAACCTGAGGTCCGGCCGGGCGCGGTGGCTCAAGCCTGTAATACCAGTACTTTGGGAGGCCGAGGCGGGTGGATCACGAGGTCAAGAGATCGAGACCATCCTGGTCAACATGGTGAAACCCCGTCTCTACTAAAAATACAAAAAATTAGCTGGGCATGGTGGCGCGTGCCTGTAATCCCAGCTACTCAGGCTGAGGCAGGAGAATTGCCTGAACCCAGGAGACGGAGGTTGAGGTGAGCCGAGATCGCGCCATTGCACTCCAGCCTGGGTAACAAGAGCGAAACTCCGTCTCAAAAAAAAAAAAAAAAAACCTGAGGTCCACAGGATTCTCTCTGGTTTCTCTACACCTCACTGCCCTCTCCTCTTCCTAATCCTTCTCTATCTCCTTTCCATGCCACTGACCTAGAGAAGGGCAAGCCACCGGTCCCTCTCCCCACCTGCTGAAAGGCAATTCAGCAGTAAGGCAAGGACGTGTTATCTGTCCCTCAACAATGGAGGGAAGAAAACCCACTACAGGGCCAGCAACACAGCAGATAGGACATCCTGGATGCATATACACTTGGCCTGCAATTATCACAGCAAGCTCATCCCTGTGCCCTCTCAACCTCCAAAAAAACAAAGAAAAAGCACAAATAATATCCACAAGAAGGAAAGCTAAGAGGACCAGCTAGCGGAGACTGAATATTGCCCTAGGGTATCCAGTACCACAGGAAGAGGAGGGCTAGCCAAAACCCTCGTTTCTATTATCCTGTGATCCAACAGTTCCAGAGCTCTGTACTGACCTGCAACAAATATTGGCAAATGTGCACAAACGGTATATATAAAGACTGTTTTCTATAAAGTGGCCTTAACAGCTAATTACATTTGCTGCGTTTATTTTTTGGGGGACAGGGTCTTGCTCTGTTGCCCAGACTGCAAGGCAGGCATGGCTCACTGAAACCTCCACTTCCCACAGGTTCAAGCGATTCTCTCAACTCAGCCGCTCAAATAGCTGGGATTACAAGCATGCACCGCCACACTGGGCTAATTTTTGTGTTTTTCGTAGACACACTGTTTCACCTGGCACCTCTGCAGCAGATATTTAACAACAGAATACTATACGATACCTAAAAAGACTATGCTAGATGCATTAGGGATCAACAATGAAGTATTTTTTAAACTATTACCAAATGAAAAAAGCAAGCAATAGAATGATAAACACAGTATATTAGTCAGGTAAAAATAATGTATATATTTGTATAAATATACTTTTGTAAACCTATTCAAATCACTTCATACTCTAGAGCAGCAGGGCTGGAGGAAGTAGTCAACAGATGTAAGCCTTAGTTGAAATGTTCTAAGGAAAAAAAAAGTATTTATGTCATACACACACACACACACACACACACACATACACACACATATAGTGAAAAAAATATACATATATATGTTTTGTTTTGTTTTTTGAGACAATCTTGCTCTGTCACCCAGGCTGGAGTGCAGTGGCTTGATGATCTTGGCTCACCACAATCTCCGCCACCCGTGTTCAAGTGATTCTCCTGCCTCAGCCTCCCGAGTAGCTGGGATTACAGGTGCACACCACCACACCTGGCTAATTTTGTTTTTTTTGTTTTTTTTGTTTTTTTCAGTGGAGACAGGGTTTCGCCATGTTGGCCAGGCTGGTCTTGAACTCCTGACCTCAGGTGATCCGCCCACCTCAGCCTCCCAAAGTGCTGGGATTACAGGTATGAGCCATTGCACCTGGCCTATTTTTTTTTTTAATTAAAGAAAAAAATAAGTGCCAACAATGCCTACTCTAGGAGTAGATGCTCCCATGCTCCCGGCCCATCCATCTCAATCAGAAATCGAAGATGACACCATCCTGAGAAGACATGTGCCCAATGGTACACAGACACAAGGGTCTAGGCATTTCCAAAGAGCTGTGTCATGCTCAGGCACCACTTACCACATGCGTCTAGGAAAGCATCAGTCTGATACCCTCTGGCTCCTAGTATCATCTCTGGCCTAACTCCTCAACTTCTCACCATCAATTCCCTAAAACTGTGGGTCTCTTGCTCTAACCAACTTGAAATGGCTGTCTTCTATAAATCTAGTCTAGTAACTGACCTTTACTACACACCCATATTCCACTTTCATTTTCCCTGCTGAGTTTAGGCATCATCCATCCATCCACCAGTCCACTGTCCACCTATCCACCTGTGCACTGTCCACCTATCCACCCATCCATCCATCCATCCACCAGTCCACTGTCCACCTATCCACCCATCTACCCATCCATCCATCCACCCTGCAACTCTTCATAAGCAGCTGCCACGTACCCCACGTGCCAAGCACACAACAATGGACAAAGCCATCCTGACACTCAGACCAGTCTAGTGGCCTGAGCTACACACACTGATCCCCGCCCCGACCCCATCAGCCACCTGAATTCTGAAAGTTCGGAATGACTTTGAGCCATCAACAGCTAAAATGCAAAAGAACTGCATTCAAATCCTAGCCCTGCTACTGGCCAGTGTGTAATTGGAGGAAATTTTTTCTGTGAGCCTCAAAGTTTTCTCATTTCTTTGGTAGAGACAGTGTCTTAGAAGCAGGTATCTGAGAAGACACTTACATCTCATGAGTTTGTGGTAGAGATTAAATTAATAAATGCAAGGTGCTAAGTTCAGGACCTGGAACATATCATTCAACAAGTGTTAGTTTCCTTAATGAGAGGGTATTAGAGTAAGAATTGGCAGGCTTTTTCTGTAACAGGGCATATAATAAATATTTTAGGTATGCAGGCTACATAGCACTCTCCCACTGTGGTGCTGTTTACAAAAAATGGACATGGCTATTTCAATAAAATATGAGCATGGGTATTTCAAGAAAACTTTACTTATGGACCTGAAATTTGAATGTCATACATTATGTATGTTTCAAAATAATATTATTTTAATTGTTTTCAACAATTAAAAATGTAGCAAAATATTCTTAGCTCACTAGCTGTACAAAATAGGAGGTGGGCCAGATTTGGTGGTCCCAGGCTGCGGTTTGCTGACCCCTGTTTTACAGGAAATCCTATAAGCTACAGAGAGATCAAGAAATCCCAACTTAACATGCTATGAATTTTTCTTCCCTGTAGAGAGCTGACTACAACTGCTGTTTGTTGCAGAAGCCTCCAGCACTGGGCCACTTGAAGAAAACAACACATCATCAAAGCATACGTATACATGGATGCATATATGAGTATGTGTGTGTATATATTTTTTTCATGTATATGAATATGTTAATAAATATTTATCCCTCCCTAGGGCCGGGCACAGCGGCTCACGCCTGTAATCCTAGCAATTTGGGAGGCCAAGGCGGGCAGACTGTCTGAGCTCACGAGTCCGAGATCAGCCTAAACAACACGGTGAAACCTTGTCTCTACCAAAATACAAAAAAAAAATTAGCAGGGGGTGGTGGCTCAGGCCTGTAGTCACAGCTACTCCAGAAGCTGAGACATGAGAACAGCTTGAACTCAAGAGGTGGAGGTTGCAGTGAGCCAACATCATACCACTGCACTCCAGCCTGGGCAACAGAGCGAGGCTCTGTCTCAATAAATGAATAAATGAATGAAAGAATGAATGAATAAATAAATAAATAAATAATCCCTTCTAAATTTTGTATTTCTGGAATGTTTTATGATGGATATAACATCAGTGTAAGAGTACAACTGTAATTTAGGAAAACATGTAGAATAGGGGTCTATGTTCAAAACTTTCTCCCTGCAGTAAGAGTACCAGATCAAAAAGAATCACCACAAGCTCACATGCCTCCTTTCAGGAACAGGACACGTAACTGTAATAAACTGCAAATAATAATCTGAATCTAACCACAGGAGGCATCACAGACATCCAAAGTGATGGAGATTCCACAAAATAAGTGGCCTGTACAATTCATGGGGCAGGGTCATGAAAGGCAAAGTTCCAGATTTAAGAAGACTTTTTAAAGAGACAAGACAACCCAGTGTAATGTGTGATCATGGATTTGAATACTGGACCAGAAAAAAGCTAAAAAAAAAAAACAAAAAAAAAAACAGAAAAAAGTAAAGAAACAGTGGACCCACTGCAGTGGCTCATGCCTGGAATCTCAACACTTTGGGAGGCCAAAGTGGGAGGATCACTTCAGCCCAGAAATTTGAGACCAGCCTGGAAACACAGGAAGACCATTTCTACAAATATAAAAATTTTAAAATTTAACTGGGCATGGTGGTGTGCACCTGTAGTCCTAGCTAGCTACTCAGGCTAGGGTGGGATGATTGCTTGAACCCGGGAGGTTGAGGCTGCAGTGAGCTATGACTGTGTCACTGTACTCCAGCCTAGATGACAAAGTAAGACCCTATCTCAAAAAATATATAAAATTTAAAACTTTACTGTTTCCTATAAAAGAATAATAGACATTAGTGGGATAATGAACTAAATTTGGAAAAAGTTTGTAATTAGATAACAGAACTGTATCCAAGTCAGTTTTCTGATGTTGATGACCGTATCATGCTTAAGCAAGAGAATGTCCCTGTTTTGAGGAAACACATCTTGAAGTATTTAAAGGTAAAGAAATACCATGTCTGCAACTTACTCTCAAACTTCTCAAAAAAAAAAAGTGTGTGTTTGAGAGAGAATGAGTCAGAGAGAGACAGAGAGAGACGTGTGTGTGTGTGTGTGTGTGTGTGTGTGTGTGTGTACGCGCGCGCGCGTAGAGAGAGAGAAAGACAACACAAATGTGATCGACCTAGTATCTGGAGAACCTGAGCAGAAGGGGACATAGAAATCCTTTGTACAATTTTACAACTTTTCTAGAAATCTGAAATTATTTCAAAATTACAAATTTAAGGATGAAGAATACATGATAGCTACAAGTTCTCTGCTAAAACCTCTTTATATAGACATCATGCCTGTTTGCTTTCTACGCTTCCATTTTACAAAATAATGGAGGGTGATATTTGCTATCAGCGCTACAAATAAGCTAACATCAAGACTGTGTATACTATCACCACAGGCCCTTAATTTCTGCTGTAACATACAAAGGAGTCAAAACACTGCCCCTATCCCCCTTAACGGCAACCCCTGCAATGGGCCATAGTAGACTCCTCTGTCCTTGGCATCCACCAGGTGAGTCACACCTGCTGTGTGTCCTACATGTAGGCAGAGAGCTGGAAGCAGACAGATGTATCTGGGCACAGAAATGCCTAGGTAACACGTGGTCTACAAATGATAAGGAATAAACAGAGTAAGAACATGGCAGCCCAGTCTGTCTGATGATGCTCTATCATTTATTTCCACATCAATGTTAGTCAAAGAAGCCATGTAGCTTCTTTCCAGGAGGCAGCGCCAAGACAAATGGGACATCCAGACCAAAGGAATGTGTCAATGCCCTCCTGGTCCCACTGCCTTTCCCACCCCTGTGTTTCCAGTTTGCAGATTCTCATGACCCTACTGCTCTCATCACTGTGGTCAGTTCCTTCCCAGGAAGCCAGACTCTCAAAAGTCGCAACTTTTCAGTAATGCTGGCCCTGCAGACAAGATAACTTTAGAAACTGGTGGTGCAAATGTACAGAAGAACAGTCAGGCTTTAGTTTCCTATCAGTGACCCATGGAGATCCAAGGCAACAAGTTCTAACGCCACCTCCAATTCCCCTGCCCTGGGAAGGTGCTCACTGGTTGCCGTGTCATCTTCATACACCAGAGTCCAATCCCAAAACCCGTACAGGAAAATGACCTGCTAATTGGGTCCCCAGTGCCTCCATCATAAATAGATACTACAACTGGCAGTGTAATTAGCAAGCTTCTGCTGCCAAGACAACCACCTTTTTTTTTTTTTAATTTCCCACTGAAGAACTTGTCCTTCCTGACCTTAAGTTTCAAATCCTAGATATTTTGGGATGGAAAAGGTCTACTCAATCAGAGGAATCTATCACCTAATGAAAGCAATTAAAGTAGCAATTAAATCAAAATCCATACTAGAAAAACAAGGCAAAAAATAAAAAGAGAAATTAAGCAGAAAGCAAACTGCATTTGTAATTTCCTTTGTCTCAACTGTCCAGAGGCTTCACTAAAAATGCACGTTTTAATCCAGCAGCCCCATCAGTGTCTTTTCATTTTCCACTGTGATTACCAGCTGGATGGTTTCACAAGGCAGGCAGCAGCACCTGGCACACAGTAGGTCCCCAGCAAAGGAAACAGGTTTGAGAGAAGAGAAGACTTCTTCAAGAATTTTCTGCCACTGACCAGAAAGGAACTTGGATCTTCATCATTCGTCTCCTAAGAATCAAACTGCATGCTAAATAAAAGACGTTTTAACATTCCCAACCTGGTTCTAATATGGTTTTCCTTTTTTCAGACAGGGTCTGGCTCTTTTGCCCAGGCTGGAGTGCAGTGGCACAATCCCAGATCACTGCAACCTCTGCCTCCTGGGCTCAAGCCATCCTCCCACCTCAGCCTCCCAAGTACCTGGGACTATAGGTACATACAACAAGGTTTTGCCATGTTGCCCAGGCTGGTCTCCAACATCCAAGCTCAAGCAATCTGCCCACCTTGGCCTCCCAAAGTGCTGGGATTTAGGTGGGAGCCACCACACCAGCCTCTAATATTGTCGTTAAAAAATCTATCAACAACCCACCCAATGGCTATAGACCAAATGGCAAGTCATAAGTTAAGACTGGGTATTAAGGTTACAGATGATTTCCATTTTCCTCCTTGTACCTATATGAATTATCTCCCTATTTTCTTTTCTTTCCTTTTTTTTTTTTTTTTTTTTTTTTTTTTTTTTTTTTTGAGACAGGGCCTCCCTCTGTCGCCCAAGCTAGAGTGCAATGGTACAATCTTGGCTCACTGCCACCTCTGCCTCCCAGGCTCAAGAGATCCTCCTGCCTCAGCCTCCCAAGTAGCTGGGACTACAGGTGCCAGACATCACACCTGGCTAATTTTTGTATTTTTAGTAGACATGGCGTTTCACCTTGTTGGCCAGGCTGGTGTGGAACTCCTAAGCCCAAGCAATCTGCCCACCTCACCTCCCAAAGTGCTGGCATTACAGGTGTGCGCCACCACACCCAGCTGCATTCCCCTGTTTTCTATAATGAACATTTGTTACACTTCAATGACCAGTGAAAAAATTATGAAAAGCAAAGAGATTAGAATGACATTCCCATTCAAACAGAGAGTAACCTTCAGACTCCAGCATGTACCAAGTCACCTGGTGATCTTGCTGAAACACAAATTCTGATTCCATTGGTCTGGGGCAGGCCAAGATACTGCCTTTTTAATAAGATCCTGCGAGAGGGCTGGACAAACTTAATGGAGCTGTGATTACTAACGACCTATAAAACACAAAAATGATTCAGATGCCAACAATCCCAGTTTTAAAGAGAGGATGATGGTAACAAGATCTTAGATCAAAGCAGGGTAACACAAGCAAACGCGTACAAAGAAAAATGAATGCATTTTGGGCACCAGCCAGAAAATGTGAAAAAAACAACTGAACTTTACTTGAAAGTACAGTGCTCTGCTGGAAGCACTCGTCTTCATAGTTAAAAACAAATGAAATTGCTTCTTATTGATTTTAAGTTGGAACGCTTGCTGTCCAATAATTCCAGAAAAGGAAACCGTGAACGAGGGACAACATATGATGAGAGAGAAGAACTCTGGAGGTAATCAGACACTGCTGACCCCCACTCTGAGCAGGAGTTAAAACGTGACACAAAGGATGAGGTGTGAACAAAATATACGCCCAGACACCCAGCTCTGCGTTCATCTCATCCGCCAGGGCCTCTTGCCATTATGGACTCTTTTTATTATTATTTTTAATTCTGGCTCTAAATGTTGTTCAATTAAGTTTTACTCCTTTCCTTACAGATCCTTAGGATTCTAATTTACAAATAAAATCAAGAGAAGCAGTTAAGGCTAAGTGTTATCAGCATGTCTCCTCCAGAGAGGCTGTCCCTAGTACCAAAATAAAAGTCCTCAGATTCCCAAAGATAAAAAGCTCAAAATGAATGAACTCGAAAAACCAAGCAGAGAAATGAAATCACTATTATTTTTGGCAGGCAGGGGAGAAGGTTCCCATCCTTCTCAACACGTCTAGTTAACTATTCTTTTGTGTACTTCCAGCTGATACTGGTGACCTTCGATTGAAAATGACCCAAATCAACCCTTGGTTAACGTAGGCAGAAAAAGAACGTATTGAAAGATGTCTCAGAGACACAAATCAAGAGCCAAATAATGCAGCCTTAGAAAGGGCAAGGATTGGAGTCGCTCTGAGCTTTAGGGAGCAGAAATTGAGAAAGATGAGGGTGTCTTTGTGTTACGTGGCTCAAGCCACCCCTAACCTGAGTTTTGTACCACCCTCAAATAGGTGTGGACAGAGCTCCTCAATCAGTAGATGATCCCATCAGGAATACAGAGAAGAGGTCAACACCCAAAGAGCGGCAAAGGTGCTATTAGCAAAAAAATGTTAAAGAGATGCTAGGCAGGCAAAAATCACAGCAGTATAATCAGGACGACAGCAATCATCACGTGCTTGCTAGGGACCAGTGCTTTTCTTACACCCTCATCTAATTCATCCATCAGCTCTATGAGACAGAGACCATTATCCCCTCTGATAGATGTACTGGGGCCTAAGGATACAAGGCTAGTCCATGACAGAGATGGAGACACTACAGTTTACAAGACCACTGTAAGGAAGCCACTGAGCCCTTCCCTGTGCTCGGTCTCCACGGACAACAAAATCAAGTCTGAATGCCTCCGCCTTGCATTCGGGGACCAGTCAATGCATCCAGCACTGGCATCCATGCCTCTCAACATTGGCTCCCAAGCCTCTCAAATCTCTGCAAGGCCCACCTGCCAGCGGGCAGTCACTAATGGCTTTATACCATGAGGAAGCATCTAAGATTCAAGGCAGATAACAGGTCCAAGTCCCAGAAACGCATGATTCAGCTCTAGGAATAAGCCCATTTACCTCCTGGTCACCACCTTATGCTCATTACTTCCTCTGTTCACGTCATTGTGTTCACTTCATTGTGTACCTGAAGTCTCAGCCAGGACGCCTGCAGGAAGGTATCTTATCTCATTACCCTACTGCACTTCAACACCTGGGAGCTGAATCAGTGTTTCAGCATGTTATTAGCTTCAGCCTTACACAGCAACACACACTGCTTTAGGGACTCTTTGCACAGATTTTTTTAACCCCCAAAACCCCAAAATGTTAACACATGGAGTTTCCACTAACAGTTAACCTGAAGCCATTACCCTCCTTGCAATAATGTACAAGAGGAAACTCCCTAATAGTTGAAAATCATAACGTCCCATTGGACATCTCAGGCATTCATTTCTCTAACTACGGTCTGGAAACAGGAAGGTCCAGGAGTCAACAGCTGCACCCAAGAGTGACCCTGGTTGTCCTTCCCCTCACAGCATCCTACAAACACAGAATACATGGTTAAATTTAACATGAATCCCACTCTTATCAAACAAAGGCAAAGGCTCCTGGGTTCAAATCAGGCTACTTCCTGGCTGCACTCGCCACTTTGGATAAACTGTTCTGTCTTACGCTGTCCTCATCATTCCTAGAGAAACAGCATCAATCTCGGGTTGTGCCAGGACCAAAAAGAATGTACTGGACAGCTTTCCACTTTGGCTACACGTGATTGCTACTCTTGTGATTTTTAACATTTATATATAATGGCATGTATGAACATATGATATACTTAGCATTCCCAAAACACACACAAGAAAAATAAAATAAGGGCCAGGTACAGTGGCTCACCCTGTATAATCCCAGCACTTTGGGAGGCCAAAGCAGGTGGATTACTTGAGCCCAGGAGTTTGAGACCAGCCTGGGCAACATGGCAAAACCCTGTCTCTACAAAAGATAAAAAATCAGCCAAGCATGGGGTTACATGCCTGTAGTCCCACCTATGCAGGAGGCTGAGGCATGAGAATCGCTTGAACCCGGGAAGCAGAGGTTGCAGGGAGCTGAGATCGTGCCACTGCACTCCAGCCTGGGCAAGAGAGCGAGACTCCTGTCTCACAAAAAAAGGAAAAAAAAAAAAGCAAATGGGTTCTCTCATTTACTCGGCCCCTGCTCGCCCTTCTCACATTCTCGTGGACACATGCTCTAAAACTGATAAGCAGAAACCTAAAATCACAGGAGACAAAAAGCCCAATGGCTATGCGCACCCTGCACTCAGAAATGAATCAAATGCAGAGTCAGGGAACTAAGGTGGGGAAAGGATGCCAAGAAACCTTTCTACTAAAACCAGGGCTTCTGCTGTGTGGGGAGAAAGACGGCTGATTTGACCTTCCTTCTCACCCCAGAGCTTTTGCACTCGAGTCTGATTAGCTAGTGTCTGGAACTAATTAACAGGTGTGGCATGAAAGAAAGACAAAAACAAACCCTGGCAACTTTCTCTCAGGGAATTAATGACTAGATTTACAACTCCTCCTCTAGGCTAGAACTAACTGGGAGCACAGTGAGCCGGGATTCATCATTCAAAGAGTATCCACCTCCAGAAAAGTTTAAAATTCATCCCTGGCTACTGGGCTGCTTTCCTGGCTATAGATGGGTACAAAACATATCATTGACAAAAACACCAGAATGGACCCAGCCCAGGCTTTGAAAAGTCAGAAAGCAAGAACACATGTCTGCTATGCTCTGAAACTAACATGGCAATGAGGGAAACACAAATATTTTCTCTCCGTCAAAAGACATTACTCCCCTGTAACTACTTGGAAACCTCCGGAAACCAGTACAAATCACACTGCGCCTTGCTAACATGCCCTCTGCAGACCAAGGGTATAATTATATCCTGTTACCCAAGGTAACTTAAGAAGATCTACTGAAGGGTTTCTGCAGCCAAAAGAAAATAATACCGTTAAGTCCTTTAACTTTATTCTTAGCCACAGGAATAAAACACACTTACCCAGTTAGGATTATCCCCCTTACTTTTATTAGCATATGTAACCCTTACGGAGTTGCAAATACATTCTAGGATTTTATCAACCATAAGTCAGAGCAGAGTTGACCCTTGAACGACTCAAGGGTTAGGGATACCAACCCCCTCCATAGTCAAAAATCTGAGTGTAACTTCTGTTGGTTTTTGTTGTTTTGTTTGTTTGAGACAGGGTCTGTGTTGCCTAGACTGGCTGCAAACTCCAGGGCTCCGGCCATCCTCCTGCTTCAGCCTCCCAAGTAGACGGGATTACAGGTGCCACCGTGCCTGGCTCAGAGCACAACTTTGGACTCCCTAGAAGCTTTACTAATAGCCTGCTGTTGACCAGAAGCCTTGCTGATAACATAAACCATCAGTTAACACAACATTAACAGACTAGTATCTACATGTATTTTATGCATTTATGACATTTATTTTTTCAATATTTCTCAGCTACATGGTTCATCTGTGATTTTTAAAACATTGTGACAAATATCCAAAAAAATCTTTTAATACATTTATCAAACGCCCGGGCCGGGCGCGGTGGCTCACTCCTGTAATCCCAGCACTTTGGGAGGCCGAGGCAGGTGGATCACAAGGTCAAGAGATCGAGACCATCCTGGTCAACATAGTGAAACCCCGTCTCTACTAAAAATACAAAACATTAGCTGGGCATGGTGGCGCTTGCCTGTAAATCCCAGCTACTCAGGAGGCTGAGGCAGGAGAATTGCCTGAACCCGGGAGGCAGAGGTTGCGGTGAGCCGAGATCACGCCATTGCACTCCAGCCTGGGTAACAAGAGCGAAACTCCGTCTCAAAAAAAAAAAAAAAAACACATATAAGCGGACCCACACAGTTCAAACCCGTGTTGTTGGAGTAGCGGAGATTACAGGTGCCACTGTGACTACTCAGAGCACAACTCTGGACTCCCTAGAAACTTTACTAATAGCCTACTGTACAAACAAAGACTTCACCCTATTCCATGTATCCCACAGTGGCCAAAGTGCCAAAAAATTAAGACATCAGCCTAAGTTTTAGCCTTCTGTCCTTGCTCACCTGGCCTTTTCCCTTTCCAGAACTCAGCTCTTAGTCTTTAAGTACCCAAAACTCAATCCAATAAGGGCAATTCACAAGCTGCACACAGATGGTTATCCACCTATGAACAGAAGCACCACACTTGTAGAAGGGCACTGGCTTTGGAGTCAGAAGTGTGGTTCCGCCGCTTTCAAAGTTGTATGACACGGCGCAAGTTTCTTAACTTAGCAAAACCTCTTCTTGCACACCTGGGAAATTCAAGGATGAATTACAGATAAAGTGTGTCCAGCCCCTACCATGAGGTTATTTTATTTTACCAGCTCATGCTCACAGTAGGTGCTCAATAAATGGTTTGTGTTAGCCACATGGTAAAAAAAAAAAAAAAAAAAAAAAAAAAAAAAAACAGCTGTAGGACTAATAGCAGAATTTCAGGGCACCCTCCCTCACCCCTGGTGAGGGAGATGTTCCTCCCTTGGGGCTTACAGTGGAAAATACTACAGAAGAGTAAAACTCCCAGACCCTGTGAAGGGACAGGGAGAGAGGCAGCTGTCACTAGAGGCAGACGCAGGTGATTACAGCACTCCCTAGAAAGGGTTTGCTTTGATAATGTGGCAAGTGGAAACTCGGCCAAAGTTCTGTGTGGACAGAAAGGTCTGAAGGACTAGTCTCTTTCAGAGTCACTCTGAAGTCTGGCCCTGCTGCAGAGTTAAACTAGGAAGTCCTCAGAGAACTCCTTTTGTTCCCATTCCCACGTGGGCACTCACAGGCTGCTCTCAGAAGCCCTCCCCTGAGTTTCCAAGGCAGGCTCCAGGTGGGGACTGAGGATCTCCAAGTTCCCTTCAACACCCTAACTTGAAGAGTTTAACATTATTGTTTAACCCTCATAAAAGAACTTACCACAGAAACCCAGATTCTTATCACCTGCACCAAACAAAGGGTGTGTGTCCACCCTGCCAAAAATTCCCTGGGAATGAAGCATTTCCATCAGGAACCTAAAAAACAATTCAACAGGGACGGGGTTTTCCCAGCTGTCCCTTTGCTTCCCTCCTAGCCATTAGCCACCCCTGCCCATGTCCTTGGCCTGTGGAAGCACATGGACACAACAGGACCCAAGCTAGAAGCCCTTCTGGGCTGACCTAACAGTTTTCTCATATGGGTATGTCCTGTCTGTCGCTCACATTCTCCACATTTTAATTTCCAAATTAAGTAGCATGCTGGAGAGTACAGAATATTTACTTTACTTGGAAAAGCCACCCATTTTAACATTCTGTGGGAGAAAGGAAGCAAGCATCCTCAAGGGGATTCTGGGTGTCTCTACACTACTCAGATGCAGAGGCCACCACCCGATCCAACTGGCCAAATAAATCCACAGCTACATTAAAGTACGGACCGCTGATAATATCCTGGAGTCCAGAGTCTGGATCCTAGACGAGCTTGACTATTCACAAAATACCCAGGAAAGCAAACTCAGGGTCCGGGATTATAAAGCCTCTTTCACCAGGCATGAGGTGCTAAGTGCTGCAATGGATTATATCAATCTGTCAAGGAGCTTCTACAAGCCGTGTGCAATCTGTGAAGATCTCCAAGTTGCCTTCTACCCTTCAAATTGCTCAGCAGGGGCTCAAGCGAGATGCTGTCCCTGGATTTCACAGGCAGCAGGGACCTGTCTGCAACCCACATAGGTCCCACAATGTAGCACCAACAGGAACCAGGACAGGGAGAAATCAATGCCAGGAACTCTGCTAAATGTCTACTCATGAGCTGGTAAAATATGAATAATAGCTTTTATTTAATTATGATTTTTTTGAAAACAGTCTCACTCTGTCGCCAGGCTGGAGTGCAATGGCACAATCTTGGCTCACTGCAACCTCTGCCTCCCAGGTTCAAGCGATTCTCCTGCCTCAGCCGCCTGAGTATCTGGGACTACAGGTGCACACCGCCATGCCCCAGCTTATTTTTTTATTTTTAGTAGAGATGGGGTTTCACCATGTTGGTCAGAATGGTCTCCATCTCTTGACTTCATCATCCGCCCGCCTCAGCCTCCCAAAGTGCAGGGATTATAGGTGGCATAAGACACCGCACCCAGCCACAGCTTTTATTTAAGTGTTCCCTAGATGCCAAGGGCCGTGCCAGATGCCTCACATGGTTTACCTCATTTACTCAGGGACTGTTACCCATTTCACAGATGGGTAAACAAGCAAGCAAAGCTAAATGACCCTAACTTGCTATCCTCATATCCCCGTAATATCCCAGAAGCAGTATCTTCCAGAAGACAACCTTCTCCATCTTCACGAGAGTTCCTTTTAGCCCTACACTTTGAAGTGGTAGGGAACAGAAAACAGGTAATCAATGTCACACAGGCGATTGCAGCTGTAAAATGCTCTTCCGAAAGTGAGAAAAGGTTAGAAAGAGCTCTCTAGACTGGTGCCATCAGATAAAAATACAACGTGAGCCACAAATGCGAGCCACATGTGTAATTTAAAATTTTACGGTAGTCACATGAAACAGTAAAAGGAAACAGGTGACAGTGATCTCAATAGCATTTCCTACTTAACATATCTACTATATCATTTTAACAGGCAGTCAATGAAAAGTTTTAATTGGATATTTCACATACTTTTTTCATTTGTCTTTGAAATCTGGTGTGTATTTTACACTTAAAGCACATCTCAATTTAGACATGCCACGCTTGAAGTGTTTAATAGCCACATGTGGCTGGTGGCTACCTTACTGAACAGACCAGCTCTACAGACATTTCACAGTAACTAAGGAAAAGGCTTTACATCAAAAGGGATCGTGAAGTGAAAACACGAGGACTACCTGAAGTCCTCCAAGTACTTGGTATGTTACCAAGCACCCAAAATTTACTTGATGTCAGTTTCACACATGAATTTCTTTCACCTCACATCCTTACTCTTCAAATTCCTCATCAAAAATAACACTGATCAGAGAACCACTCAAATCAGGAAAAACAAGCTATCCTAAAAGTAACAATAAATTTATTCAGAGATAACACAAGATACTTTGTCAGGTATAAACAACAGGAGGAAAGGATCCATTAAGTAACTCACTGTTTTAAAGACTGCTGTCACCACGCCCATTCTTAACACTTACTTAAATAGCTAAGAATTCAGAAAGGTGTCACTTTGGAATACAAACAGTCCTACAAGTGCCATAATCTGATGCAAAACCTCTGGGCTTTGAAGAAAAGACAAATAAGCAAGTAAATTTAGATCTCTAAACCTCCATCGGTGGATCTCGCCAATTAGAATATGATGAAACCACCATCAAGTAACTGAATTTTTTTTTCTGAATAAACAAATGTGAGTCAAATATAAGTTAAAATCAATTTCATGGACCAGGAAACCTTAAAAACTGCCCATGTAACAGCACACCTATTTGCAAGAATATAGTATCCACTTGGATACACCTCTCATTCTTATGCTATTTTTGAAGGTTGGCTAATCGGCCTTATTATAGCACAGAGATGACACAAAAGTCCTCTCCCAGACCAACTTTTGCAAATAATCCTAAGATCTAGTTCAGGCTTCGGTAGCAAAGAGCTCTCTGATCAATAAGCAATATCTGCCACAGCTATGGAAATGGGGACCATCAGCTCAAATGCCAATCTCCAATTCCTCTGTAGAAAAACTGCAAAGTAACAAACAGGACAGGGACGGGAAGAAAACAAACCTATTCACTTTCACTGAATGTCCCTGTTTGTATGGACCTAGTGGGTGTGACTGCCCCATATTAACACAAAGATACACAGCAAGGCATGTGTACCCTACTCATGCTGATAATTTCAGTAATGAGAATATCAACAGAAGCTATTAACCTTATCCTTCAAGGTGGGGGATATAGGACAAATTAAACCTAAATAGCCATCTTTGCTAAAACCTCTATCAATAAAAAAAAAAAACAACTCTTACTGGTAGCCATGTGAACCTTAAATTCATCTAACTCATGCTCTACACAGAAGAAAGCATGACAGCAGCCAGAAAGCCAGTTCAGATTCTGGTTCTGCCACTTTATTAGCTGTGGGATCTCTGCCGTCCCAGCTCAAGCAATCCCATGTCTTCACAGAGTTGCATTCGTTGAAAGCATGTTTATGCACACTTTTGTTTCATGCATCTTGAGCAGTGGCTATGAAAACCAGGTACCATTTATAAACTTTTGTGTATCCGCCGGGCACAGTGGCTCATGTCTGTAATACCAGCTCCAGCACTTTCGGAGGCTGAGGCGGGCAGATCACCCAAGCTCAGGAGTTCAAGACCAGCCTGGCCAACATAGCAAAACTTCATCTCTACCAAAAATACAAAAATTAGCCGGGCATGGTGGTGGGCGCCTGTAATCTCAGCTACTCATGAGGTTGAGGCAGGAGGAATTGCTTGAACCCAGGAGGCAGAGGTTGCTGTGAGCCGAGATCATGCTATTGTACTCCAGCCTGGGTGACAAAGCAAGGCCCCATCTCAAAAAAAAAAAAAAAAAAAAAAAAAAAAAAAAAAAAAAGGTTCTGTCTGCTTAATGCTTTTCTGGTGCTTCACACACACATTTCATTTAATATTCACAAGGACTCGAAAAGGTTGAAATTCTCATTATCCCCATTATAAAGATAAGAAAACCAATAAAGTTAAGTAACAGGCCAAAGTTAGCAAAGGGCAAAGCTGGGATTCACCCTGGTACCTGCAAAATTCTTTAAATGCATATTTTTTAAGATGCATTTCCCACTGGCCTCTTTCATCAGAATCCACCCGTCTTCAAGTCTCATTCCCTCAACCCCATTTAAAGGTTCCAAGGCATGTAAGATTTATTTTCACAAAATCCTTTGTTTATGTGGTCAGAGTGCTTACATTACCCTAGACTCCCCAGAAATCAGTTTTACCTCCACTTCACATCATAAGGAGCAGCAGAAATTTCAAGAACCAGCAACTCCCTCATTTCAGTTAAGAAACTTCACTAGCAACTGAGTTCTTCTAAAAACCACATCCTAAAATATATTCAGAAAGAACGCTACTGCTAGAGTTACCCACTGCTATGGTTTGAGTTTGTCTTCACCAAAACTTGTTGAAATTTGGTCCTCAACATGGTGGTGCTAGGAAGTGGAGCCTAGCGGCTGTCGTCTCGAGTTGCAAGGGTGGATCCTTCATTAATGGCTTGGTGCCGTTTTCCAGGTAGGGACTGAGAATTCTCATTCTGGCAAGCCTGAGTCATTTCTCCTGGAAATGGATTAGCACCCTTGAGCATGGGTTGTTACAAAGCCAGGGCATCACGTGGGTTTTGCCTCTGTTTGCACGTGTCCACTTCCCTTTTCCCCTTCTCGCCGTGTTACGATGCAGCACAAAAGCCCTCACCAGGCACCTGGGCCATGCCCTTGAACTTCCCAGCCTGCAGAACTGTAAGCTAAATAAACCTCTTTTTTTTACAAACCACCCAGTCTCAGGTAACAATACAGCAACACCAAATGGACTAAGACCTCTGGCATACAAACCTCTATCCCATTAAATAATTTCCCAGCAGCTTCTGCCCACATTGACTGAGAAAATGTGGAGCGAGTGCCTAAAACTGTCAAGAGATTTTCTGCACCCTCCACTCCTAGCCTTTACGCACATGTAAATAAGAGAAAGCGACTGGTTTTAAAAGAGAAAACAACCGGCGGGAAGAGGGATAAAATAGGGCAGGCACGGACGAGCAATGTGTTCAAGAAAACTTAGCTTACCTGGAATCACCATGATGCACCAGCCAACATCTGTCTCATCAAGGGCAGGAGATCTGATGATCAACTAGTATTTGTCAACCAGGCATGATCAGCTCAGGCAAGCCCCTCTCCTAGACCAACCTGCACAAAGCCATTACTGGGCAACAGATCAGTATTCATTTTCCTGCTCCACTGTCAGCAAAGGGAAGCTCTGCTCTCTCTACATACCTCATTCACCGTTTCTGGAACAACCAAAGCAGAAATAGGTAGGCTACCTTGTCCTGAATCAACACTAAGAGCCAAGGCCACTTCTGATACAATGACTACTAGATTCACAGAATTTAGCTTAAATTATTCCACAAGAAAGAAAAAAAAAAAAGGCTTACTACCACTACAACCATCAAAACATAATCCTGCTGTCCCATAGACATTTGTTCCTTAATTAGAATAGAATCTTGTTTTCAGCAACAGATACCTTCACAGCCAACAGAAGAGCTTCTCTATTTTTAAAAATAACCTTCAACCCTCATGACAATATATATACTTGGAATTCTCTTAAGGAAGAAATTAACCTTGGATAGCTTATCTTTTAAGAAGATGCAATATACAAATGTGAGATATCTGGAAATGACATCAATGTCTTGACATCAATGTCTTGTCAAACATCCTGTAATCATTTGTAGAGCATTATCTTCTCATTCCGTCAGCCCTCAAACATGACTATCGCTACTTAGACATCAAAGATACCACACAAGCAGGAATGTGGTCCTGACCCCAAAGAGCACAGTCTAAGGCAAGGCACAGTGGCTCACACCTGTAATCTCAGCACTTTGGGAGGCTGAGGCAGGCGAATCACGAAGTCAAGAGATCGAGACCATCCTGGCCAACATGGTAAAACCCCATCTCTACTAAAAAATGCAAAAATTAGCTTGGCTTGGTGGCATGTGCCTGTAATCCCAGGTACTTGGGAGGCTGAGGCAGACTTGAACCCAGAAGGCAGAGGTTGAATGAGCCGAGATCTTACCACTGCATTCCAGCCTGGCGACAGAGCAAGACTCCATCTCAAAAAAAAAAAAAAAAGAACATAGTCTAATGTGGCTCTGAATCACATGTGGGAAATCATGCAAATGTACTACATATGATAGTGACCACTTAATGAACATGTACTGAAACAAGGGTGAAGGAAGGAATCATCCCCTCAAAACTTCCATCTGCAATAGTCAAAAGCTAGCCACTCTATTGTGTACAAAGTTCAGGCTTTCACATGTTGTTTTGGAAAAATTAAAATGTGCATTATTTCTATCATTTATTGAAAATGCACGTGCAAAAATTAGGAAGGCAGTCATAATGTAAAAAATAATTAAACAGCAAGAGACCCACTAATATGGCATCTCCGACATTAATGTACTCAGATCCTACTATATTAGTCACTGGCTTTTCCCCTTTGTCCCCCCACATCATAGCCTTCATGGGCCATTTGATAACAAGAAAGTGACCAAGAGAACCAGCTCTTAAATGAGCGATTTTTCAAAACACACTTTTGTTTTAGTTGAACAAGCTAACAGAAATTCAGATCAACAAGAGAAGTCAACACATGACTGTAAAATACCCAAGCAGCAGGCAATTTGTAGAGCCAGAAAAGGACACAACCAGGAGAGCTAAGCCTCAGCTTCATAGGTCAGACTGGCAGGAAAGAAGTCATGTCATCAGCCAGCAATGCACACAGTTACACATGAAATAATTTCAGGCAATACAAAACCCCAAACAAGCCCAAAGAAAAAAAAATCTGTCCCTCAGGAAAAACACCTATGCTTGGGAGACAAACACCTCCAGGGGCCAGCTGTGTATTGTAAATAACCACTATGGGCCAGGTGTGTGCCCCATCCCAAGGGGTAACACTATTTAATTTCAGGTTAACTATTTAATTTCTAGGTTAACGTTGTTGCCAAGTAAGACACAGGCCCTAGGCTGCCAGATCTTCATATTTTTCAAGAGTAACCCAGACTTTCATGGGAAGCTCTCAAGAGGACCAGGGCTTCCATCTGTTCCAGTCACCATTGTCTCCCAGTGCCTACAACAGTGCCTGGCATGCTCTAGGCACTCAGAAACTTGTTGATGGCATGAATGCGAAATGACTGATTTTTAAACCATTCTTAATTTTTAATTCATTTTTTTCTTTTAAAAACAGTATACCCAAACAGAACATCTGTAGAATTCCAGAAAACCCAAATGCCTGTCCTTTCTCCGTTTCTCCTTTCCAGACACAAGATCCAGAACAAGCTTCTTGTCTCATTTCAGACAAAGACAACTGTCCCCACCACTCCAATCATAAATCACATTAGTTTTAAAGGCTACGCATAACTTTGTTGACATGAGCGAATCTCTGTATTTGTCTCCAGGAAAAATAAGGTTTCATGTTTAAAAAGCAAACAAAAAAAAATAGCTTATAGGCATTCCATTAACCAAGTTCCACTCATCACCTTGTCTGCTACTCCCTCAGGATAATCTGCAGCAAGGTTAGCAAGATAATGGAATGATTCTCGATACCTTAGGAAGCAAACCGTCATAGGAAAAAGTCAACAAGTGCACCTCACAAAATCACACTGTGTCCCGGGTATCTGATTTGCATATTGCAAAAAGACCATAACCCTTCCAAACTGCCTAGCCTGGAATCAACAATCTCTAAAATTTCAGAAAACATGTTAGAAACCATTTAGTAAAGGGTGAGGTAAACAACCCCAAAGAAAATGAAGGGTCTTGCCCAAGATCCCACAGCTGGTTTGGCTGGCTCCCACGGCTAGTTCTAAACTCCAGAGGAAAAATGCAGAACCCAGCCATCTCTTGCCAAACACAACTCCCTCAGACCTTTTCCTGAAGTTATGCGTCAGAGCCTGCAGCCCACACTTAGGTGATATACACGGGATATACATGGGATATTAAAAATGCGGCATTATTACAAAGTAACCATATTCAAAGCCCCAAACAAAAGTTCTCAAATTACAAAGCAAATCAATTTAGCTAATTTGGAAGAGGAGTAGTGTCAACAAAACTCACCACCAACAAATTCAGACTCTAACCACAGTTATTATCCTCTTATTCAGAAGCTAAAGTAATTTGCAGAAAGGTCATCTCTTCAACGTAACCAAATAAAATCCTATACTAATTACATTACTTCCTTATTTAATTGTAGCAAGTACACGAAGACACCTTTATTTCACCCAGTGTTTATGGCACTTGCTTGTATGGGAAAAGTAATAGGGTGAAATACATAAAGCTCAATCTTTTAATTGGCCCTCCTGTGCAATTAGGAAAAACAGTTTCCATACTGTCTTCAAAAAGCAAATCATCTGAAATTTAAAAAAACAAAAATCCTGAGCCAGGATTAGAGGAACATTAGTCACACCCCCTTACTACCCTGGTGACCTTGGACCTACCTCCTTCAACTTTAGTTTCCTCATCCTACAGTGGGAGTAACCACGGTTTCTACTTCCATGGATGATTAAAAGCATATAAAAATGCTCAAGCCCGGGGCACAGATGGCAAGTGCTTGGTAAGTGTAGGCTAATTTAACTATTGTTCCCATTTTATAGATTAAAAGGCTGGGGCCCATTTGCCCAAGGTAAATGCTGTAATGAACTGAGTATTTCAGCCCGGGTGTCTAGGGTTTTGGTGTGGATTCTGAATAAGAGATAAGTATATCTGGAACTCCCAGATCCCCAGCGCCACCCAACCCTACTCCCACAAGATGCTGGGTAACCACCCTTAGCTACCCACAGACAGAGCCAAGCCTCCACACTTACTGAAGAGAAATGCTTCTGGAAAAGTGTCATTTTAAAAAATGGGTAGAACTCATTTATAAATAGCCACTGCTTTGTAAATAAATCCTTTTTGACAATTCTTAAAAAGTTATTGAGACAATCTTAAAAAGTGAGTATTTCCTCACTAATCTGGACTATGCTTTTATGCTTGGTCAATTGCTTATGGCTATGTCCCCTATCCAAATCATTCCCAATTAATGAGCAGATCTGATTTAAGGGCACTGCAGAATTCGTGAGGCAGCAACGGTATGAGAACTCAAATATCTCTTAGATGTATATTGTAACTAGTACAAATTCCTCAAAAGTATATCCACTGCATTATACAACAGCCTGCTTCGCTCACTTAGAAAGATAGTATCACAGGCCCAAAAATAAGAACCAGTTGTCCTATTTTCTTACATGGAAGTGTTACATATTCCATGAACTATGCTTTCATTTTTTTCTTTTATAGTTGCTAGAATTCAGCAGCCAACTGTGTCACTTTGCTACTCCCCAAAAATAGCTAAACTGAGTAGTTTAAAATCACATTTTGTTGTTTGGCCAGAAAAATATCATGCCAATTTCAGTCTAAAAAAAAAAAAAAAAAAAAAAAGATTAGAGGGCAAGAGGTGTGCATGAGTGTGTGGTTCTCTCTCATATGCTCTGTAGCTCTGAATCCATGAAAATATGGAGACAGGATATGAGTGTATTCGAGTGTTAAACAAGTGCAAAATACAAGCAAACACCCAACTACTGTTTGCCTCCCATCAGTGGAGCCAAACTGAAACCCAGTAATCAGAGTAACCTATTTCCCTCCGTTACTACACCGCCCATGAGGCCTGAGAATAGAAATTAACATCTCAGGGCTCAGGACCAAGCGACTCTTTCTACACAGGGATTTGGAAGATTCATGAGGTATATTTCAAGCCTGTAGAAAGCATTTTTCCCACTTTAAACTGAGAAAGCAGAGACCTCCTTTGCAATGCGGGCAAGGTGGTATCTCAGACTTCGTGAGGGCTTTCTCATTTCTTTAAACCTCAAAATGTCACCTGTTAGTAATCAATCTTACATAGGATGTCCTCATGTTGATCCCTACTCCTCCTTACCCTCAACAGCAAAGACAGGCACAAAAACCCATCATACATGTTTACAGAATTTTTTTTAAGCTGTTTATACATACAGTTGTCCTTTTCAGTTCCACTCTCCTTCTTTCCATATACTCCCATCCAAATCTCTTAAATACACATAAAATAAAAACAGTGGGGGCTGGGCACAGTGGCTCATGCCTGTAATCCCAGCACTTTGGGAGGCTGAAGTGGGTGGATCACAAGGTCAAGAGATGGAGACCATCCCTAGCCAACATTGCGAAACCCGTCTCTACTAAAAATATAAAAATTAGGTGGGCATGGTGGCATGTGCCTGTAGTTCTGACTGCTCGGGAGGCTCAGGCAGAATTGCTTGAACTTGGAAGGCGGAGGCTGCAGTGAGTCAAGATTGAGCCACTGCACCCTAACCCGGTGACAGAGTGAGACTCCATCTCAAAAAAAAATAAAAATGAAAATAAATAAATAAATAAATAAATAAAAACACGGGCCATGAGTAATGGCTCAGGCCTGTAATCCTAGCACTTTGGGAAGCTGAGGCAGGAAGATCACCTGAGGTAAGGGGTTTAAGACCAGCCTGGGCAACATAGGGAGAGACCCTGTCTCCATAAACATAAAAAATTTTTTATTAAAACAAATGGTTATTGAGCACGTACTACTTATCATGCACAGCACTAAGTCCTTATATGCATTCTCATTCAAGCCTCACAAAGACCTTAGGCTTCTATCACCACCCCATTTCACAGAGGAAAAAAAAAATAATGAGGCACAGAGAGGGTAAGTTTTCTAAGGCAGCACAGCTATCAATGGCAAAGGTAGGCTGGCTCCAGAGGCCATATTCTTACCTACTTTGCTATATTCTATATAACTCTCAATAGCCACCTAGTTTAGAAAACAGAAAGTATTAACAAGTTCCAGACTCCTAAAGGATTTCTTCCTGCCACCTGCTGACAAACCAGTAAGGCGACTCTCATCATCTGGTTGACAGACATCAAAGTTCTCATTCAATGTGTGTTACCTCCTGCCCCACCCACCCCAAGTGCAAGTGAAACTCTACCCAATCCAGTTTGGGAGGCTTCCAAAAGAGACACCAGGTACATATAAAACCTCATCAGCTGTCATTCTTCTTCCTAGCCCTAGAAGGACTTAAAAAAAAAAAAAAAAAGAATTTTTTTTTTTTTTTAAGTGGTCCTGAGTAGCTGGGACTACAGGCGCCTGCCACCACGCCCAGCTAATTTTTGTATTTTTAGTAGAAAGAGGGTTTCAGCTTGTTAGCCAGGATGGTCTAGATCTCTTGACCTCATGATCCACCCACCTCGGCTTCCCAAAGTGATGGGATTACAGACGTAAGCCACCATGCCCAGCCAAAAAAAAAATAATAATTTAATAGTTGTATTAAGGGCTGCAATCATAAAAACCTTGGGCCTGCACAGACCCAGTAAGCCATCTCACACAGAATATATTTTTCTGCCAAAACACCAAATATCTTGCTACAAATGATACCAGGTGAAATGGTCCCTCCAATTATAGCTGTCCCCATAGGAGGGGACAATCACTCAAGAAGCCCTCTAGCTACTTAAAGAAATATTGCACAGCCATTACCTAACAATCCTTTTCATACTGAGTAACCATGAATGTATTTGTTATACATCTCAATCATCACATACTTTACTGAAAGTGAAATTTACCTGTATTACCTTAAGACATTTTTTAAAGAGACATCAACAATCCTGGGTTCTTGGAAATTTGAAATAGGCAAATTGTAGGGAAAAACAAGGGAAAGTAAATACAGGCTTTTGGAATGTACTTATCCTTTTTATTGATTTTTATTGCTTACAACTCCACATAAACACAATACCAGAAATACGTTAAAGTAAAGTCCGTAACAAATAACTCTTTTTACACAAGTACAGTTGACTTTTTAAGTGCGCAGAACGTTGCCATAGTCCTGGATATAGTTCATTTCCAAGCAACAGGGCTGCTCCCAGTTCTCAGACTGGCAAATGGAGGTATTTTTTTTTTTTTTAGAACAGGGTCTCTGACATCCAGGCTGGAATGCAGTGGCACCATCACAGCTCACTACAGCCCCAAACTCCTGTCCTCCACTTCTGGAGTAGCTGGAACTGCAGGCGCACACCACCGTGTGCAGCTAATTTTTTTATTTTTTGTAGAGATGGGGTCTTGCCAGGCTGCTGATGGCTACTCTCAAACTCCTAGGCTTAAGCAATCTGCCCACCTTGGTTACCTAAAGTGTTGAGACAACAGGCAGGAGCCACCATGCCCAGCCCACATTTGATCTTTTAATCTTTATTTTTTGAGACAGAGTCTCCTCACTGTGTCACCCAAGCTAGAGCACAGTGGCATGAGCACAGCTCACCACAGCCTCAATCCTGTGGGCTCAAGCAATCCTCCCATCTTAGCCACCCGAGTAGTGGGGACTAAGGAGTGCACACGGCTAATTTTTGTGTTATTTATAGAGGCAGGGTCCCCCTATGTTGCCCTGGCTGGTCTCGAACTCCTGGGCTCAAGCGACCCTCCTGGCTCCCAAAGCATTGGGATTATAGGAGCCACAGTGCCCAGCCTTATCTTTTAATCATTTGCACAGGCAAGCTCATTCTGGGACCAATTCAGTGACTATTGCCAAACTCCACAGGAAGCCCTCACAGCTGGCTAGGAGCAGGCTCTTCTCAGCCCCTCCTAAGAGACTCCCTCTGCCTCATCAGTGGCTACTTTACCTAGATCAAGCTCAGATGGAGAATTAAAGGTGGGAAGCAGGGTACTCCTTGGCTTCCATCATATTATTGAACACAGCCCTTTTATTCTCTAAACAGGATACAGTCAAAAACAGTTTCAATGACCACCACCCAATATCTAATAGAGGTCAATTTCAAACCAAAGCAAACCAAGGCCTTATTTCAGGGCAAGTGGGGACTTCGGATGCCCTAAATTTTTCCCCTAAACTCTGGGTTATGGAATGTGACCACATGAAATGTAACCCAGGATGACAGTGTTAATTACAAATGTTTAAATCTCTTAATTGAAAATGTACACACACTGTCATCTTCATCCTGCCTAGAAATGGTATTTCACTGTTCCACATGCTGAACAGAAATCCAGATTTTAAAAGAACAAACAGCGTTTCCCTGTAAAAAGCGAAGCGCTAAAGCAACAGCCCAGTAGCAATGCTTAATTTGCCTTCTTCACCCACGTAAGGCTAATTTAAGTACCCAGACTGTCTCTTTGGTTAAGAAGTTTCCAGGGACCGGGTGCGGTGGCTCAAGCCTGTAATCCCAGCACTTTGGGAG